>NC_134690.1:399841448-400141448 GCF_050947455.1 Rhinoderma darwinii
TCGGTGAGGTGATCGTGGCTTTATACAGCATTGTGAGCTGCTTAAAACAAAATTATTGTCTTGCTCTGGACAACACCTTTAAGCCCTGCATCTTGGCAGACCTGGGAGCCTTCATTAGGGCCCGGATGTCTTGCCACCCGTAGGCACCTCACGATCGCATTGCAGAAATGGGGGAGGGTCTGGTGACAGAGGACTCCCCCCATTTTGTCTAACAGCTTCCTGCAGTGGCTACTGAATGTTGCTCAGCCTGGACTGAGAGCTTCCAAAATCTACACCACACCGGTCCATGGATTGTGCGTGATATTGCATCTCCGCTTCATTGAAGAAAAAGGGGCAGAGCCGCAATACCACACACAACCTGTAGACAGATGTGGCGCGGTTTCTAAAAGAACACTGACATGCTTTTCTAATTCTGGTCAATCCCTTTAAATCACGGAGGAAATAAACATCTAACTGTAAATAGTATTAGGTCTGGACAGGTTTTCAGCTTCTTGATGCTGGAAAGAGCAAATTCACTGACAGCAAGCAGCGATCTTGAAAATTAGACTAATGCACAAAGTATATCAAAAAATTGCAGAACTTTTGATTACACAACGGCTCGTTATTTTCCCGTCTACTCACCGGTCAGGTCTGTTCCCTCTGGAAAGATCAGAAGTTGAAGTGGTTCCTTAATGTCACAAAAATAATCCAACATGGCTTCAAAATGACTCTTGTCTTCTTCCCATTTCCTGCGAATAAAAATGAAGGCGGCGACCTGCATGGCCCAACCTAGGAGGAGACAAAAACCAGACCAAATCAGCCCCGAGGAGTCCAGACAATAATCTGTAGTGCCGCTATTGTTCTGTGTTGTCACCTATAGTGTAGTCATCCTAAATGTCCCCATGATAAATACTTTATATCACATATCTCCAGTGCGGAGACATTTATAGATGTGTGACTGATATCAGCCGATCCTCTTATAACGCTCCAGCACTATTATAAGCTGTGGACCAGGGGTGAGGAACCTCCGGCCCGCATCATCAGCGAGCCGCACTGTTTTCTTCTTCGTGGTCGAAAATCAGCTGGAACACAGAGAGGTAGAACGGGGTTTACGGGTCCCAGAGGTGGGACCTGCATCTATCTGACATTTATCACATATCCAGGGCATATGTCATAAATCTCCCTGATGGGAAAACCGCTTAAAGTAAGTCGGAACAACAGAGTTCTTTTCAAAACTTAACACTGCAAAGAGTCGACTGCGCTCCAGACTGACCAACGCAATATCAATACCGGCGAACAACACGCGCCTCACCAAAGAGAAGCAGCTCCCGCCATCACATAAGGGGGGAGTTATTGTTAACGATTAAATGTGTGACCAAATAGAGTGGGGTCATTTTTATATGATGTTATAAATATCCAAATGGCCCTTGGCAGAAAAAAGGTTCCCCACCTCGGCTATAGACTATGGGTGTAGTGGCCCGAGAAGACTATAGAGCAGAAACTTACCACAAATCACTCCTCACATCACCACTGAGAAAGCACAAACTGCACACCAACAATTTTTCAGTCATGCGAGTCAACCCTTATGTATCACACATAGCAAATCCAAATACAACTACATACTTCTACACAGGGGGCAGTATTATATTAATTATATTCTTGTATATAGGGAGCAGTATTATAGTAGTTATATTCTTGTATATAGGGGCAGTATTATAGTAGTTATATTCTTGTATATAGGGGCAGTATTATAGTAGTTATATTCTTGTATATAGGGGCAGTATTATAGTAGCTATATTCTTGTATATAGGAGGCAGTATTATAGTAGTTATATTCTTGTATATAGGGGCAGTATTATAGTAGATATATTCTTGTATATAGGAGCAGTATTATAGTAGTTATATTCTTGTATATAGGGAGCAGTATTATAGTAGTTATATTCTTGTATATAGGGAGCAGTATTATAGTAGTTATATTCTTGTATATAGGGGCAGTATTATAGTAGTCATATTCTTGTATATAGGAGGCAGTATTATAGTAGTTATATTCTTGTATATAGGGGCAGTATTATAGTAGTTATATTCTTGTATATAGGGGCAGTATTATAGTAGTCATATTCTTGTATATAGGAGGCAGTATTATAGTAGTTATATTCTTGTATATAGGGGCAGTATTATAGTAGTTATATTCTTGTATATAGGGGGCAGTATTATAGTAGTTATATTCTTGTATATAGGGGGCAGTATTATAGTAGTTATATTCTTGTATATAGGGGCAGTATTATAGTAGTTATATTCTTGTATATAGGGGGCAGTATTATAGTAGTTATATTCTTGTATATAGGGAGCAGTATTATAGTAGTTATATTCTTGTATATAGGGGCAGTATTATAGTAGTCATATTCTTGTATATAGGGAGCAGTATTATAGTAGTTATGTTCTTGTATATAGGAGGCAGTATTCTAGTAGTTATATTCTTGTATATAGGGGCAGTATTATAGTAGTTATATTCTTGTATATAGGAGGCAGTATTATAGTAGTTATATTCTTGTATATAGGGAGCAGTATTATAGTAGTTATATTCTTGTATATAGGAGCAGTATTATAGTAGTTATATTCTTGTATATAAGGGCAGAATTATAGTAGTTATATTCTTGTATATAGGGGCAGTATTATAGTAGTTATATTCTTGTATATAAGAGGCAGTATTATAGTAGTTATATTCTTGTATATAGGAGGCAGTATTATAGTAGTTATATTCTTGTATATAAGGGCAGTATTATAGTAGTTATATTCTTGTATATAGGGGCAGTATTATAGTAGTTATATTCTTGCATATAGAGGGCAGTATTATAGTAGTTATATTCTTGTATATAGAGGGCAGTATTATAGTAGTTATAATCTTGTATATAGGGGCAGTATTATAGTAGTTATATTCTTGTATATAGAGGGCAGTATTATAGTAGTTATATTCTTGTATATAGGGGCAGTATTATAGTAGTTATATTCTTGTATATAGGGAGCAGTATTATAGTAGTTATATTGTTATATATAGAGGCAGTATTATAGTAGTTATATTCTTGTATATAGGAGCAGTATTATAGTAGTTATATTCTTGTATATAGGGAGCAGTATTATAGTAGTTATATTCTTGTATATAGGACCAGTATTATAGTAGTTATATTCTTCTATATAGGGGGCAGTATTATAGTAGTTATATTCTTGTACATAGGGGCATTATTATAGTAATTATATTGTTATATATAGAGCCAGTATTATAGTAGTTATATTCTTGTATATAGGGAGCAGTATTATAGTAGTTATATTCTTGTATATAGGGAGCAGTGTTGTAGTAGTTATATTCTTGTATATAGGGGCAGTATTATAGTAGTTATATTCTTGTATATAGGGGGCAGTGCTATAGTAGTTATATTCTTGTATATAGGGGCAGTATTATAGTAGTTATATTCTTGTATATAGGGAGCAGTATTATAGTAGTTATATTCTTATATATAGAGGCAGTATTCTAGTAGTTATATACTTGTATATAGGAGGCAGTATTATAGTAGTTATATTCTTGTATATAGGAGGCAGTATTATAGTAGTTATATTCTTGTATATAGGGGCAGTATTATAGTAGTTATATTCTTGTATATAGGGGGCAGTGCTATAGTAGTTATATTCTTGTATATAGGAGCAGTATTATAGTAGTTATATTCTTGTATATAGGGAGGCAGTATTATAGTAGTTATATTCTTGTATATAGGGGGCAGTATTATAGTAGTTATATACTTGTATATAGGAGCAGTATTATAGTAGATATATTCTTGTATATAGGGAGCAGTATTATAGTAGTTATATTCTTGTATATGGGGAGGCAGTATTATAGTAGTTATATTCTTGTATATAGGAGCAGTATTATAGTAGTTATATTCTTGTATATAGGGGGCAGTATTATAGTAGTTATATTCTTGTATATAGGGGGCAGTATTATAGTAGTTATATTCTTGTATATAGGGAGCAGTATTATAGTAGTTATATTCTTGTATATAGGGGGCAGTATTATAGTAGTTATATTCTTGTATATAGGGAGCAGTATTATAGTAGTTATATTCTTGTATATAGGGGGCAGTATTATAGTAGTTATATTCTTGTATATAGGAGCAGTATTATAGTAGTTATATTCTTGTATATAGGAGTAGTATTATAGTAGTTATATTCTTGTATATAGGGGGCAGTATTATAGTAGTTATATTCTTGTATATAGGAGCAGTATTATAGTAGTTATATTCTTGTATATAGGGAACAGTATTATAGTAGTTATATTCTTGTATATAGGAGTAGTATTATATTCTTGTATATAGGGGGCAATATTATAGTAGTTATATTCTTGTATATAGGGAGCAGTATTATAGTAGTTATATTCTTATATATAGGGGAGCAGTATTATAGTAGTTATATTCTTGTATATAGGATCAGTATTATAGTAGTTATATTCTTGTATATAGGAGGCAGTATTATAGTAGTTATAATCTTGTATATATGGGGCAGTATTATAGTAGTTATATTCTTGTATATAGGGGGCAGTATTATAGTAGTTATATTCTTGTATATAGGGTGCAGTATTATAGTAGTTATATTCTTGTATATAGTGGGCAGTATTATACTAGTTATATTCTTATATATAGGGGAGCAGTATTATAGTAGTTATATTCTTGTATATAGGGGGCAGTATTATAGTAGTTATATTCTTGTATATAGGAGGCAGTATTATAGTAGTTATATTCTTGTATTTAGGGGCCAGTATTATAGTAGTTATATTCTTGTATATAGGGGGCAGTATTATAGTAGTTATATTCTTGTATATTGGAGCAGCATTATAGTAGTTATATTCTTGTATATAGGATCAGTATTATAGTAGTTATATTCTTGTATATAGGATCAGTATTATAGTAGTTTTATTCTTGTATATAGGAGGCAGTATTATAGTAGTTATATTCTTGTATATAGGAGCAGTATTAGGCCTCATTTACACGAGCGTAATATACGCGCGTGCGACGCGCGTGCTTTTCACGCGTGTCGTACGCACCTATATTACTCTATGGGGGCATGCAGACAGTCCGTGAGTTTTGCTCAGCGTAAGTGCGCTGAAAAAAAACCTCACGACATGTTCTATAAATCTGCGTTTTTCGCGCCTCACGCACCCATTGAAGTCAATGGGTGCGTGAAAACCATGAAGGTCGCACGGAAGCACTTCCGTGCGAACTGCGTGATTCGCGCAAGAGCTGTCAAACTGAATGTAAACAGAAAAGCACCACGTGCTTTTCTGTTTACAAACATCCGAACGGAGTGTCTTACAGATGACCGAACCGAACTTTACCGGGTTCGGCCGAACTCGTTTTGACCGAACCCGGCAGGAGACAGTCACTGTGCAGGGTGCTGAAAGAGTTAAACTGGTTCAGCACCCTGGACAGTGACTTCCGATTCCAATATACGTGAACGTGTAAAAAAAAAAAAAAAGTTCTGACTTACCGATAACTCCCGGCTTCTTCCTCCAGTCTGACCTCCCGGGATGACAATTCAGTCCAAGTGACAGCTGCAAGCCATGCACAGGCTGCAGCGGTCACATGGACTGCCGCGTCATCCAGGGAGGTGGGGCCAGATGTCAAGAGAGGCGCGTCACCAAGGACGCGTCACCAAGGCAACGGCCGGGAAGTTCTCGGTAAGTACGAACCTCTTTTTTTTTTTAAACAGGTTACTCGATATGGTGATCGGAATGCACTGTCGAGGGTGCTGAAAGAGTTACTGCCGATCAGTTAACTCTTTCAGCACCATGGACAGTGACTGACGTCGGCTAGCCTCATCTCTATGATGGCGGCTGCGCGAAAATCACGCAGCCGCGCATCATACACGGATGACACACAGAGCTGTCAAGTGCCTTTTGCGCACGCAAAACGCTGCGTTTTTTACGTGCGCAAAACGCACACGCTCGTGTAAATGAGGCCTCATAGTAGTTATATTCTTGTATATAGGATCAGTATTATATTAATTATATTCTTGTATAGAGGGGGCAGTATTATAGTAGTTATATTCTTGTATATAGGGAGCAGTATTATAGTAGTTATATTCTTGTATATAGGGGGCAGTATTATATTAATTATATTCTTGTATATAGGGGCAGTATTATAGTAGTTATATTCTTGTATATTGTGGCAGTATTATAGTAGTTATATTCTTGTATATAGGGAGCAGTATTATAGTAGTTATATTCTTGTATATAGTGGCAGTATTATAGTAGTTATATTCTTGTATATAGGGGCAGTATTATAGTAGTTATATTCTTGTATATAGGATCAGTATTATATTAATTATATTCTTGTATAGAGGGGGCAGTATTATAGTAGTTATATTCTTGTATATAGGATCAGTATTATATTAATTATATTCTTGTATATAGTGGCAGTATTATAGTAGTTATATTCTTGTATATAGGGGCAGTATTATAGTAGTTATATTCTTGTATATAGGGAGCAGTATTATAGTAGTTATATTCTTGTATATAGTGGCAGTATTATAGTAGTTATATTCTTGTATATAGGGGCAGTATTATAGTAGTTATATTCTTGTATATAGGGAGCAGTATTATAGTAGTTATATTCTTGTATATAGTGGCAGAATTATAGTAGTTATATTCTTGTATATAGGATCAGTATTATATTAATTATATTCTTGTATAGAGGGGGCAGTATTATAGTAGTTATATTCTTGTATATAGTGAGCAGTATTATAGTAGTTATATTCTTGTATATAGGAGGCAGTATTATACCGGTAGTAGTTATATTCTTGTATATAGGGGGCAGTATTATAGTAGTTATATTCTTGTATATAGGGGGCAGTATTATAGTAGTTATATTCTTGTATATAGGGGCAGTATTATAGTAGTTATATTCTTGTATATAGGGAGCAGTATTATAGTAGTTATATTCTTGTATATAGGGGGCAGTATTATATTAATTATATTCTTGTATATAGTGGCAGTATTATAGTACTTATATTCTTGTATATAGGGGCAGTATTATAGTAGTTATATTCTTGTATATAGGGAGCAGTATTATAGTAGTTATATTCTTGTATATAGTGGCAGTATTATAGTAGTTATATTCTTGTATATAGGGGGCAGTATTATAGTAGTTATATTCTTGTATATAGGGAGCAGTATTATAGTAGTTATATTCTTGTATATAGTGGCAGTATTATAGTAGTTATATTCTTGTATATAGGGGCAGTATTATAGTAGTTATAATCTTGTATATAGGAGGCAGTATTATAGTAGTTATATTCTTGTATATAGGGGCAGTATTATAGTAGTTATATTCTTGTATATAGGGGCAGTATTATAGTAGTTATATTCTTGTATATAGGGGGCAGTATTATATTATATTCTTGTATATAGGGGCAGTATTATAATAGTTATATTCATGTATATAGGAGCAGTATTATAGTAGTTATATTCTTGTATATAGTGGCAGTATTATAGTAGTTATATTCTTGTATATAGGGGGCAGTATTATAGTAGTTATATTCTTGTATATAGGGAGCAGTATTATAGTAGTTATATTCTTGTATATAGTGGCAGTATTATAGTAGTTATATTCTTGTATATAGGGGCAGTATTATAGTAGTTATATTCTTGTATATAGGGGCAGTATTATAGTAGTTATATTCTTGTATATAGGGGCAGTATTATAGTAGTTATATTCTTGTATATAGGGGCAGTATTATAGTAGTTATATTCTTGTATATAGGGGGCAGTATTATATTATATTCTTGTATATAGGGGCAGTATTATAATAGTTATATTCTTGTATATAGGAGCAGTATTATAGTAGTTATATTCTTGTATATAGGAGCAGTATTATATTAGTTATATTCTTGTATATAGGGGGCAGTATTATAGTAGTTCTATTCTTCTATATAGGAGAAGTATTATATTAGTTATATTCTTGTATATAGGAGCAGTATTATAGCAGTTATATTCTTGTATATAGGGGGCAGTATTATAGTAGTTATATTCTTGTATATAGGGGGCAGTATTATATTAATTATATTCTTGTATATAGGGGGCAGTATTATATTAATTATATTCTTGTATATAGTGGCAGTATTATAGTAGTTATATTCTTGTATATAGGGGCAGTATTATAGTAGTTATATTCTTGTATATAGGGAGCAGTATTATAGTAGTTATATTCTCGTATATAGGGGCAGTATTATAGTAGTTATATTCTTGTATATAGGGGCAGTATTATAGTAGTTATATTCTTGTATATAGGGGCAGTATTATATTAATTATATTCTTGTATAGAGGGGGCAGTATTATAGTAGTTATATTCTTGTATATAGTGGGCAGTATTATAGTAGTTATATTCTTGTATATAGGAGGCAGTATTATAGTAGTTATATTCTTGTATATAGTGGCAGAATTATAGTAGTTATATTCTTGTATATAGGATCAGTATTATATTAATTATATTCTTGTATAGAGGGGGCAGTATTATAGTAGTTATATTCTTGTATATAGTGAGCAGTATTATAGTAGTTATATTCTTGTATATAGGAGGCAGTATTATAGTAGTTATATTCTTGTATATAGGGGGCAGTATTATAGTAGTTATATTCTTGTATATAGGGGGCAGTATTATAGTAGTTATATTCTTGTATATAGGGGCAGTATTATAGTAGTTATATTCTTGTATATAGGGAGCAGTATTATAGTAGTTATATTCTTGTATATAGGGGGCAGTATTATATTAATTATATTCTTGTATATAGTGGCAGTATTATAGTACTTATATTCTTGTATATAGGGGCAGTATTATAGTAGTTATATTCTTGTATATAGGGAGCAGTATTATAGTAGTTATATTCTTGTATATAGTGGCAGTATTATAGTAGTTATATTCTTGTATATAGGGGGCAGTATTATAGTAGTTATATTCTTGTATATAGGGAGCAGTATTATAGTAGTTATATTCTTGTATATAGTGGCAGTATTATAGTAGTTATATTCTTGTATATAGGGGCAGTATTATAGTAGTTATAATCTTGTATATAGGAGGCAGTATTATAGTAGTTATATTCTTGTATATAGGGGCAGTATTATAGTAGTTATATTCTTGTATATAGGGGCAGTATTATAGTAGTTATATTCTTGTATATAGGGGGCAGTATTATATTATATTCTTGTATATAGGGGCAGTATTATAATAGTTATATTCATGTATATAGGAGCAGTATTATAGTAGTTATATTCTTGTATATAGTGGCAGTATTATAGTAGTTATATTCTTGTATATAGGGGGCAGTATTATAGTAGTTATATTCTTGTATATAGGGAGCAGTATTATAGTAGTTATATTCTTGTATATAGTGGCAGTATTATAGTAGTTATATTCTTGTATATAGGGGCAGTATTATAGTAGTTATATTCTTGTATATAGGGGCAGTATTATAGTAGTTATATTCTTGTATATAGGGGCAGTATTATAGTAGTTATATTCTTGTATATAGGGGCAGTATTATAGTAGTTATATTCTTGTATATAGGGGGCAGTATTATATTATATTCTTGTATATAGGGGCAGTATTATAATAGTTATATTCTTGTATATAGGAGCAGTATTATAGTAGTTATATTCTTGTATATAGGAGCAGTATTATATTAGTTATATTCTTGTATATAGGGGGCAGTATTATAGTAGTTCTATTCTTCTATATAGGAGCAGTATTATATTAGTTATATTCTTGTATATAGGAGCAGTATTATAGCAGTTATATTCTTGTATATAGGGGGCAGTATTATAGTAGTTATATTCTTGTATATAGGGGGCAGTATTATATTAATTATATTCTTGTATATAGGGGGCAGTATTATATTAATTATATTCTTGTATATAGTGGCAGTATTATAGTAGTTATATTCTTGTATATAGGGGCAGTATTATAGTAGTTATATTCTTGTATATAGGGAGCAGTATTATAGTAGTTATATTCTCGTATATAGGGGCAGTATTATAGTAGTTATATTCTTGTATATAGGGGCAGTATTATAGTAGTTATATTCTTGTATATAGGGGCAGTATTATATTAATTATATTCTTGTATAGAGGGGGCAGTATTATAGTAGTTATATTCTTGTATATAGTGGGCAGTATTATAGTAGTTATATTCTTGTATATAGGAGGCAGTATTATAGTAGTTATATTCTTGTATATAGGGGGCAGTATTATAGTAGTTATATTCTTGTATATAGGGAGCAGTATTATAGTAGTTATATTCTTGTATATAGGGGCAGTATTATAGTAGTTATATTCTTGTATATAGGGAGCAGTATTATAGTAGTTATATTCTTGTATATAGGGGGCAGTATTATAGTACTTATATTCTTGTATATAGGGGGCAGTATTATAGTAGTTATATTCTTGTATATAGTGGGCAGTATTATAGGAGTTATATTCTTGTATATAGGAGGCAGTATTATATTAGATATATTCTTGTATATAGGGGCAGTATTATAGTAGTTATATTCTTGTATATAGGAGGCAGTATTATAGTAGATATATTCTTGTATATAGGGGCAGTATTATAGTAGTTATATTCTTGTATATAGGAGCAGTATTATAGTAGTTATATTCTTGTATATAGGGAGCAGTATTATAGTATTTATATTCTTGTATATAGGAGCAGTATTATAGTAGTTATATTCTTGTATATAGGGGCAGTATTATAGTAGTTATATTCCTGTATATAGGAGGCAGTATTATAGTAGTTATATTCTTGTATATAGGGGCAGTATTATAGTAGTTCTATTCTTGTATATAGGAGCAGTATTATAGTAGTTATATTCTTGTATATAGGGGACAGTATTATAGTAGTTATATTCTTGTATATAGAGGCAGTATTATAGTAGTTATATTCTTGTATATAGGAGGCAGTATTATAGTAGTTATATTCTTGTATATTGGGAGCAGTATTATAGTAGTTATATTCTTGTGTATAGGGGGCAGTATTATAATAGCATTATAATTGCATTAAGATATTCTACTTAGTTTACCAAAACCATACCTTCTGACAGGACATGTAAAATATCATTAATTAGTAAAGTACATCCGGCTCCTGCCATAAGAAACTGCAATTGACCTAGACTTATTCTCATATTGTGCAGTGTATGATCTTAGTCTTGGGGGTACATTAATGTAATTTAGATAAAAATGGGGTACTATTTTTCGCAAAATTGAGAAACGCTGGCCTAGATTGTCTACAACTTTAACAAACTCTCAACTGTGGGAACAAAGAGGTTTGTATGGGGTTTTCAGCCTCTAAACGTAAACAAAAAATGACTGACAACAAGCAGAGATCTTGAAAATGGTGAGGAATTAAAACACAAATATATTAGTAAATTGCAGAACTTTTCCTTCTACAATGATTAAACTTCATTTACAGAAAACTGATTAAACAATTAAACTTAGTTGATAGAAACATACAGTGTTGCATGCCTCGTTACAGTGTATAAGTGCCCTCTCTTGTAACAAACCCTTAGGCCATGTGCACACGGTGCAGAATTGCTACAGATTTTCTATGCATTTTTTAAGCCAAAACCAAAATTGGATCCAGGAGATCAGACCTATACGGCCATCCTTTCTATATTTCTTCAGTTTAGGTTCCATTCCTGGTTTTGGCTGCAGCAAATCTGCAAAGTTGCAGTGTGTGAACAAGGCCTAAAGTTGTGTTAGCGGGACATGATCAAGACAGGCTTTGAATCTCTGGATGTAAAAAAAACAAAACCACAAGACACAATTACTGACAGCAAGCAGAGATCTTGAAAATTAGATCTATTCATTAATCTTTATTTATAGAAATGGGAAACCCTTTCAATTAGTTCAGGTGAATTAAGCAGTAAGTGGGGCCCAGTATCCAGCATGTGCTCCGGGTGATGGGGTCCTGTGCGGGGGGGGGGGGGGGGGGTTATTTCCTGATGAAGCAGCCGATAGGGCAGGTATATGATGTGGAAGAATTCACTGATCAGAACGTGCGGCGCAGCCTCTACCTTATATAGTCACTTTGGGGGATTTCTTGGATTTTGCACACTCTTCATTTGACCATTAAAGGTAAAATACGTTCCAGCTGCGATGTAGCAGAACCAGCTGACGACTGCACGAGCGAAGATTGCGGAGGAAAGGGGAAAATCTGCTGGAATTTTGGCATAAGGAAAACAAACACAACAACGAGAGAGGAAAACAAGAGAGCGGGGAGAGGAAAAACAGAGAGAGCGGGAGAGGAAAAACAAGAGAGCGGGGAGAGAGAGGGTAAAACAAGAGAGCGGGGGGAGAGAGGGTAAAACAAGAGAGCGGGGGGAGAGGGGGTAAAACAAGAGAGCAGGGAGAGAGAGGGTAAAACAAGAGAGCAGGAGAGAGAGGGTAAAACAAGAGAGCGGGGGGGAGAGAGGGTAAAACAAGAGAGCGGGAGAGAGAGGGTAAAACAAGAGAGCGGGGAGAGAGAGGGTAAAACAAGAGCGGGGAGAGAGAGGGTAAAACAAGAGAGCGGGGAGAGAGAGGGTAAAACAAGAGAGCGGGGAGAGAGAGGGTAAAACAAGAGAGCGGGGAGAGAGAGGGTAAAACAAGAGAGCGGGGAGAGAGAGGGTAAAACAAGAGAGCGGGGGGAGAGGGGGTAAAACAAGAGAGCAGGGAGAGAGGGGGTAAAACAAGAGAGCGGGGGGAGAGGGGGTAAAACAAGAGAGCAGGGAGAGAGGGGGTAAAACAAGAGAGCGGGGGGAGAGGGTAAAACAAGAGAGCAGGGAGAGAGAGGAAAGCAAATTATGTGCCTTAAAGGGACGCGACCCTCTGTATCTGCGCCCCATGGTTGTGGTTCTGTTCCTGCGTTTGTGTGGATACATGTTTAACCCCCAGCGACATTCGCCGTAGATGTGGCCACGTCAGCTGGAGGCCTATCGGGCTCAATGCACACAATGCGTATTACGTGCAGTTTTGCCGCGTGTATTTGCGTGCAGCAAATCCACAGCGTAATACAGTGCCAGCAAAGTACATTTAATTTTAGGAAATCTCATGTACACACTGCGGTCTTTTTCGGCACGTATTTGAAAATCTGAGGCATGTCAATTTATCTTGCGTTTCCGCTTGTGAATTGTATCTGCCTAGTGCGGAGGAAAATCACACCAAAATCCGCAACATGAAAACGCACCGATTTACGCATCAAAATGTAAAAACCGCACCGAAAAATGCGCGATTAGGTGCATTTTTACCTGCGAATTTCTTGATTTTTCCCGTGATTTTGGTGCGTATTTTCTGCAGCAAAATACGTAACGTGTGCAGGTAGCCTTGGTCTCCAGGTCTGTGATCAGCCTTGCCAGAGCTTAATAATAGAACACAAATAAAAGCGATACACTGCGATACAAAAGTATTTGGCTATATTGACACGGCGGATATGCTGCGTAAATTACACAGCTTATACGCTGCAGAGCCTGCAGGGAATTCCGACGAAAAACCGCACCAAATTGTGGTGCAGTTTTTCGGGCGCAATGTCAACTGCGAAGAACCGTAGTTTTTAAAAAAAAAAGTAATAATTATACTTACCCGTAGTCATGGCGACTCATCCCTCAGAAGCAGAGAGATCTGGGCAAGTATAAACTTTTTTTTATTGTCTGCGTTGCAATTCTTGCGGTGGAATCGCAGCATTTCCGCCGCAAAAAATCAGCTGTGTGAACGGCCACATTGAATTACATAGGTCCGTGGGACTGCCACTGTTTCAATGGCCGTCCCACGGACGTTTAACACGTTAGTGTAAATAAGGCCTAAAGAAGACTTGTCGCCTCTGCAGGTTGAACCTTTTTTTTCTCCAGACGGAGGGAGCGCCCCCTTGTTTTTTGAGGGGGTTTTACATGGAACAGGATTTCACCATATTTTTTGTATGCGCCATTAATATATTTATATAAGTTAATCATGTCCCCCCTTAGTCGTCTTTTTTCAAGGCTAAATAGGTTTAGTTCTTTCAATCTTTCCTCATAACTTAGATTCTCCGCGCCCCTTATTAGCTGCGTTGCTCTTCTTTGTATTTTTCCTCCTTTCTATGAACTGGAGCCCAGAACTGAACTGCATATTCTAGATGAGGCCTCACTAATGCTTTGTAAAGTGGTAATATTACATCCCTGTCCCGCGAGTCCATGCCTCTATAATACACGACAATATCCTGCTGGCCTTAGAAGCAGCTGATTGACATTGTGCTGTTATTTAGTTTATGATTTACAAGTACACCCAGATCCTTCTCAACAAGTGACTCCCCCAGTGTAGCGCCCCCTAGGACATATGATGCTGCTGATTATTACACCCAGATCCTTCTCAACAAGTGACTCCCCCAGTGTAGCGCCCCCTAGGACATATGATGCCTGCAGATTATTACACCCAGATCCTTCTCTACAAGTGACTCCCCCAGTGTAGCGCCCCCTAGCACATATGATGCTGCAGATTATTACACCCCGATCCTTCTCCACAAGTGACTCCCCCAGTGTAGCGCCCCCTAGGACATATGATGCTGCAGATTATTACACCCAGATCCTTCTCAACAAGTGACTCACCCAGTCTAGCTCCCCCTAGGACATATGATACCTGCAGATTATTACACCCAGATCCTTCTCAACAAGTGACTCCCCTAGTGTAGCTCCCCCTAGGACATATGATGCTGCAGATTATTACACCCAGATCCTTCTCAACAAGTGACTCCCACAGTCTAGCTCCCCCTAGGACATATGATGCTGCAGATTATTAGACCAAGATCCTTCTCAACAAGTGACTCCCCCAGTCTAGCGCCCCCTAGGACATATGATGCCTGCAGGTTATTACACCCAGATCCTTCTCAACAAGTGACTCCCCCAGTGTAGCGCCCCCTAGGACATATGATGCTGCAGATTATTACACCCAGATCCTTCTCAACAAGTGACTCCCCAAGTCTAGCTACCCCTAGGACATATGATGCTGCAGATTATTACACCCAGATCCTTCTCAACAAGTGACTCCGCCAGTGTAGCGCCCCCTAGGACATATGATGCATGCAGATTATTACACCCAGATCCTTCCCAACAAGCTGCTCAGCACTGGCACCGGCTACATCAGCTGCTCAGCACTGGCAACGGCTACATCAGCTGCTCAGCACTGGCAACGGCTACATCAGCTGCTCAGCACTGGCAACGGCTACATCAGCTGCTCAGCACTGGCACCGGCTACATCAGCTGCTCAGCACTGGCACCGGCTACATCAGCTGCTCAGCACTGGCACCGGCTACATCAGCTCCTCAGCACTGGCACCGGCTACATCAGCTGCTCAGCACTGGCACCGGCTACATCAGCTGCTCAGCACTGGCACCGGCTACATCAGCTGCTCAGCACGGGCACCGGCTACATCAGCTGCTCAGCACTGGCACCGGCTTCATCAGCTGCTCAGCACTGGCACCGGCTACATCAGCTGCTCAGCACTGGCACCGGCTACATCAGCTGCTCAGCACTGGCACCGGCTACATCAGCTGCTCAGCACTGGCACCGGCTACATCAGCTGCTCAGCACTGGCACCGGCTACATCAGCTCCTCAGCACTGGCACCGGCTACATCAGCTGCTCAGCACTGGCACCGGCTACATCAGCTGCTCAGCACTGGCACCGGCTACATCAGCTGCTCAGCACTGGCACCGGCTACATCAGCTGCTCAGCACTGGCACCGGCTACATCAGCTCCTCAGCACTGGCACCGGCTACATCAGCTGCTCAGCACGGGCACCGGCTACATCAGCTGCTCAGCACTGGCACCGGCTACATCAGCTCCTCAGCACTGGCTACATCAGCTGCTCAGCACTGGCACCGGCTACATCAGCTGCTCAGCACTGGCACCGGCTACATCAGCTGCTCAGCACTGGCACCGGCTACATCAGCTGCTCAGCACTGGCACCGGCTACATCAGCTGCTCAGCACTGGCACCGGCTACATCAGCTGCTCAGCACTGGCACCGGCTACATCAGCTGCTCAGCACTGGCACCGGCTACATCAGCTGCTCAGCACTGGCACCGGCTACATCAGCTGCTCAGCACTGGCACCGGCTACATCAGCTGCTCAGCACTGGCACCGGCTACATCAGCTGCTCAGCACTGGAACCGGCTACATCAGCTGCTCAGCACTGGCACCGGCTACATCAGCTGCTCAGCACTGGCACCGGCTACATCAGCTGCTCAGCACTGGCACCGGCTACATCAGCTGCTCAGCACTGGCACCGGCTACATCAGCTGCTCAGCACTGGCACCGGCTACATCAGCTGCTCAGCACTGGCACCGGCTACATCAGCTGCTCAGCACTGGCACCGGCTACATCAGCTGCTCAGCACTGGCACCGGCTACATCAGCTGCTCAGCACTGGCACCGGCTACATCAGCTGCTCAGCACTGGCACCGGCTACATCAGCTGCTCAGCACTGGCACCGGCTACATCAGCCGCTCAGCACTGGCACCGGCTACATCAGCCGCTCAGCACTGGCACCGGCTACATCAGCTGCTCAGCACTGGCACCGGCTACATCAGCTGCTCAGCACTGGCACCGGCTACATCAGCTGCTCAGCACTGGCACCGGCTACATCAGCTGCTCAGCACTGGCACCGGCTATATCAGCTCCTCAGCACTGGCACCGGCTACATCAGCTGCTCAGCACTGGCACCGGCTACATCAGCTGCTCAGCACTGGCACCGGCTACATCAGCTGCTCAGCACTGGCACCGGCTACATCAGCTCCTCAGCACTGGCACTGGCTCTTTCTTCTGTTGTATATACAGAGCTAAATAACCCATTTAGTAACTCTGCCTTCTCTTGATCCAAAGTGACCAACTCCCCATTACCACTATCTAGGGGTCCTACATGTTCAGACCATGGCTTTTTTTTTCATTTACATACTTGAAGATTTTTGTTGGGGGGGGGGGGGGGGGGATTTCTTTTGTCTTGCAAAAAAAACAAGTTCTCATGTGGCTTTGTACAAAGAAAAATAAAAAATAAAGTTACGTCTTTTGGAACGCAATGATGGAAAAATGTAAATGAAAACACAAAAATTAGCTGCGTCTCCAAGGGGTTAATGGCAGATTACAATAGGTTTACAGACAGTAGGCAACCACTGGAGTCTTGCTGGTACTTCTTCTCATAGGGGGGCAGATATCACACCGATACCATTCTTCCCTCTTCTGGGAGGTTGTTTTATTTTTATTTATTTCTTCCCCAATATATTAATTAATTTAAATTTTTTATAAGAGACTTGCTCATAAATGTTATATTTTGTAATTAAACGTATTTTTGTATCTGATCAGTCACGGCGTGCAGGTAGCGCTGCCGTTTTATGCCTCTGTATGGCGCCATGTAATAGAGCTACTCTCCCTAGAAGCAATGCTTCCCTAGGGTAAGATCACACATAGCGTAAATACTGCGGATTTTCTGCAACGGATTTCGTTGCGGAAAATCCGCCGCAAATACAGTAGTAGCGAGAGAACAAATCTCATCCACACGCTGCGTAAATATGAGCGGAAATAAAAAGGCTCAGAAATTGACCTGCGGTGTGGCTTTTAATCCGCAGCATGTCAATTATATTTGCGTAATCGCTGCTTTTTTGTTGTCCGTGTTTTGTAGCAGATGTTGCATTTTTAGGCGGCAGAAAAGCAGCGATAACGTCGCAAAAAACTAAACGTAACTAGAATTCTGTGTTTCTTCGTCCAGTACGGCCTCCTGGGATAATGTTTCATCCCATGTGACTGCTGCAGCCAATCACAGGATCACATGGGATAAAACGCCATCCCAGGAGGGCGGGCTGTAGGACCTTAGAAGGTAAGTATGTGTTTTGGGTTTTTTTATGTGCAGTTTTCCGCAGCGGACATTCCAGCCGGCACTTTGAGCCGATTCCGTCAGTTCAGATGAAGGATACAAAAAGTTGTATTGGAAAAACTAAAACAAAACTTTTTTTTTTATAAAAAAAAAGTCTATTCAAAAAATGGTTAAAATCAAATAAAATATTGATGTAATAAAAATTTTTTTTTTATTTCAAAGCATTTGTTTGATCTCTGCTTGTTGTCAGTGAATGGACACATCAAGAGGCTGAAACCCCCTGGTCATGCCTAGTTGACAAAGGTGCAAGGCTTGTTATAAGAAAGAGCGCTCTTACAGGTGCAGGGCTTGTTACAGTGTGTCAGAGTGCTCTTTCTGGTTTCCTGCACTTGTGTCAACTGGACAAGACCAGGATGGAGTTTCAACCTTTAAAATAAGAACGTTTCCATTCACTGACAGTAAGCAGAGAAATAGAGATTGGACAAGGACGGCAATAGCTTGCTGCATAGGAACTGTTCTAAGTTGCTGTCACATCTTGTCTTTAAGAATACTCATTTTCTCCAGGCGGCTCCGCTCTTGGCCCGAGTCCTCCTCTAACAAAATCGGAAACAGAGCCGGTTGAGTTTCACATCCTGTGTTTTTCCACATCTGTCACCTGAGTTCCACTTAAGACAAAATAGATTACAAACCTCCTTTGACTCCGGAGCTTGGATAAGAGCGGATGGTAAAGTCCTGCTCTCCGGGGATGTGTTTAATCTCAAACCCTGAGAACTGCAGACAGCGATGGAGGAGACGCCGAAAATCCAGGGATCCATGGGAAATTCAAGGGGTCAGTTTTTTTTTTTTTACAGTTTTTGATATTTTATTACATATTTTTACCATATTTTCTCACCCATAGATTAAAGGGGATGCCTCATGAAGACAACTCCTGTCCATGTGCCCAATTAAAACATATGAATGTCATTGAGGGGGTTCAAGCTGGGGAGCCCCCCTCCGTCAGCTAGAATTGGGAGCCGTTCTATAATAGCAGCTTCCGTTCTGATGGATTCCAACAGTCCATGTATTATGAGGCGGTATATACATCTGAACGGCCGCCATGTAATACTACATTTCTCCTGCAGTGGCCGCTGACGAGGAAATCTCTAGCTGCCGAGGTCAAAATCATCTGTATGCCAGGGGTGCCAAACCAGGGTGACCAGCTGATCAAAGTGGCGGCTCCAGTCTCAAAGGGGTTGTTTATAATGAGACATCACTTTAATAAGATATCGCCAAAGTCTCTGCAAAGCTGCCCCCCCGGGAGACAAATCATCGCGCAAATTAATAAGACGCTTCCCTAACGGAGACTGGATGTGTAAAATCAAGTGCAAGAGACAAAAGCCCCCAAATCGCTCTCTGGGGCCTCATGCAAAAAAGGTCCCAACCACTAGAAAAGGTCACATGATTGCGTAGGCACCATTCTCTTGGGGAATCCCCTGCCGTTGTAGCAACGCTTCCGCAATTACGGACGGCTACGAATGCACATCCGTAGCCGTCCCCAATTTTGCACGCACCCCCGTTCCTGCATATTTTCCTTCTGGTCTTGCATGTTTAACATCCTGCAGCAGCATGTAATGGGGAGGGCTGCACAAACCCTGGGGCAGTTTAAAAAAAAAATTCCACCCTCCTCCATTATTTAGATATCGGTGCCGTTATATTTGGCACCCGATATTTAAATAACCCCCAGAACGGTCAATGGGGCGTGTAATGGCAGGGGGGCGTGTTACTATGGCTGTGACACTGTCCAATCAGCTACGGACAGTGTTACAGAAACAGCCGGAGAGAGGAGGGTGTGCGCGCGCTCTCACTCTTCAGCTGTCGGCAGACAAGGACAAGACTGATCACACAGGCAAATTGCAGGCGTATTTTGGAGCGTAAAATGCCTCGTAATACACCTAAAAACACACTTTCAATACGCCTGGAAACATCTCCCATGAAATACAACGTGTAGTTCAGACAAAGCTAATTTTTACACCCCTAAATTCAAACACGCCTTGTAAAAAGAAGCGGCCTGTTACTTCTTGAGGCATTTTTTTTAAACTGATTTTCTATTGCCACTACAAAAAATGCTTTGAAAATACTCCTCTTTATACACTTCACCTCACATACATTTATAAACTGGTGGAAATAGTAACAGTCACGTACCAAATCCCGGGACGGCTTTAAGACTGGATTTGAGGCAGATTTTTTCCAGCCTGAGGTAACTGTATCTTAACAAGCAATTCCAGAGGAACATCCAGTCCAGTCGGGTCCGATGGTTCATTATTATAACGCTCCTTTCTCCCGGAATGAATCCATCTCCTGTTATAACCACTTTGGCGCCAAAAACAAGTTCCAGCAACGCCTGAAACAGACGGGGAGAAAAAAAAAGTGATGATTGAAGGAGAACGCTGTAAATAGACAGGTCACATACAGGATAAATATGCATAAAAAGTTGAATCAATTTGTAAATATATTATATTTACAGCCTGTATTATACTCCAGAGCTGCACTCACTATTCTGCTGGTGGAGTTATTGTGTACATACATTACATTACTTATCCTGTACTGATCCTGAGTTATACCCTGTATTATACTCCAGAGCTGCACTCACTATTCTGCTGGTGGTGTCACTGTGTACATACATTACATTACTTATCCTATACTGATCCTGAGTTATATCCTGTATTATACTCCAGAGCTGCACTCACTATTCTGCTGGTGGAGTCACTGTGTACATACATTACATTACTTATCCTATACTGATCCTGAGTTATATCCTGTATTATACTCCAGAGCTGCACTCACTATTCTGCTGGTGGAGTCACTGTGTACATACATTACATTACTTATCCTGTACTTATCCTGAGTTACATCCTATATTATACTCCAGAGCTGCACTCACTATTCTGCTAGTGGGGTCACTGTGTACATACATTCCATTACTTATCCTGTACTGATCCTGAGTTACATCCTGTATTATACTCCAGAGCTGCACTCACTATTCTTCTGGTGGAGTCACTGTGTACATACATTACATTACTTATCCTGTACTGATCCTGAGTTATATCCTGTATTATACTCCAGAGCTGCACTCACTATTCTGCTGGTGGAGTCACTGTGTACATACATTACATATCCTGTACTGATCCTGAGTTACATCCTGTATTATACTCCAGAGCTGCACTCACTATTCTGCTGGTGGAGTCACTGTGTACATACATTCCATTACTTATCCTGTACTGATTCTGAGTTATATCCTGTATTATACTCCAGAGCTGCACTCACTATTCTGCTGGTGGAGTCACTGTGTACATACATTACATTACTTATCCTGTACTGATCCTGAGTTATATCCTGTATTATACTCCAGAGCTGCACTCACTCTTCTGCTGGTGGAGTCACTGTGTACATACATTACATTACTTATCCTGTACTGATCCTGAGTTATATCCTGTATTATACTCCAGAGCTGCACTCACTATTCTGCTGGTGGAGTCACTGTGTACATACATTACATTACTTATCCTGTACTGATCCTGGGTTACATCCTGTATTATACTCCAGAGCTGCACTCACTATTCTGCTGGTGGAGTCACTGTGTACATACATTCCATTACTTATCCTGTACTGATTCTGAGTTATATCCTGTATTATACTCCAGAGCTGCACCCACTATTCTGCTGGTGGGGTCACTGTGTACATACATTACATTACTTATCCTGTACTGATCCTGAGTTACATCCTGTATTATACTCCAGAGCTGCACTCACTATTCTGCTGGTGAAGTCACTGTGTACATCCATTACATTACTTATCCTGTACTGATCCTGAGTTACATCCTGTATTATACTCCAGAGCTGCACTCACTATTCTGCTGGTGGAGTCACTGTGTACATACATTACATTACATATCCTGCACTGATCCTGAGTTACATCCTGTATTATACTCCAGAGCTGCACTCACTATTCTGCAGCATCAGAGAGGAAATCTCCCAGCTTGTGGACAAGCGCTTACAGTACATGTCTTTTAATGTTGCAGGCTAGTACAGATGTAGTAGAGCCAAGTTTTACATCCCAATGTGTAATTACTGGGATTGCTGATGAATCTGCTGCATAAATTTAGTGTGCACAATCGTCTCTTTGGTAGCCATAGATGGTTTAAAGATAGAGCCGTAACACAGGGGATTTGTCATTTAACTTTCTTTTCTGCATCACAATAAACCCTAGAGTCAAAATTATACAGATTGTCCACTAATAACATATTGAGATATCCCAATGAGTTGCGCTAAATGGGAAAACAGCAGAGCTGTATTTGTCAAGCAGCATTAGAGGGACGCAATCTGGGCAGAGCCACTAATACCTAGGACAGCTCCCCAAAATGAAGGATTGTACTACAGACTGGTCCACCCAGAAGCCATTGCTGCACAAGTTCAGGGGCCAGTTCAGGGGCCCAACTGTGATTTCTTCTGTAACGGAGAAGAACCTTTACACTGCTCTATAGAGGATACAGGAGTCTTACCACGGGAAGGGTCAGCCACGTAGCCACGATGCGATCCGTCAGCCACCGATACCAGCCAGGAGACACGAACATCAGAGGCAGAAATGGGCCGAGCATGAAAACGCTCCCGAAGAAACTTCCCAGAAACAGAGCGCAAACAAAGTAGACCCCTCTCCATGACACCATGGCTCTGAAACACAAGAGAACAGGAGTGTTAGTGCAAACAAATACAACACACTCAAAAGGAAGAAAAATAAAAAAATACACTGCAACTTTCCCCCCCAGTAGTTACAGCAGTGCTTACCCCCAGTAATCACAACAGAGGAGCCCTGTCCCCAGAACTCCCATGAGCACCTTTTCTCTAGTCACAATAGTACATTTCCCCCATCCTTAGTAGCCTCGGTAGTGGCCTTATTCCTCCTCCAGTAGTCAAAGTTATGCCTCCTGTCACTTCAGTAGTCAAAGGAGGCCCCCCCCCCCCCCCCGTAGTCGCAACAACATCTCCACATTCCCCATGATAGTCACATCAGTGCTCCTTCCTCCATATACTTTCCTCTACACACCACCACAATGTTCAAGTTCATGGATCTTATTAGAGTTCACACGGGGCGGATACGCTGCATAAAAGCACACATCGTATCCGCCCTGAGCGCCGCAGGGAATTCCGGGCGAAAAGCCGCACCAAACTGTGGTGCAGTTTTTCGCCCGAAATGTACGCCGCAAAAGAAACGCAGCACTTAGCCTCCTGGAATGGCGTTTCATCCCAGGAGAACACTGCAGCCTGTGATTGGCTGCAGCGGTGGTCACATGGGATGAAAAGTCATCCCCAGGAGGACGCGCTGGAGGGAGGAGCACAGACTCCTGGGTAAGTATAAGATTTTTTTATTTATTTTTTTGTAGAATTGCGTTATTTTAGGCGGAATTGCTGCAAACCCGCTGCAAAAAAAACCTGCTATTGGTTGTGGGTTTTACCTCCCTATTGAATTCAATGGGGAAAACAAGCAACAAATAAGCAGCGTTTACACAAATAAAATTGACATGCCATAAATAAATAAGTTTCTGCACCGCAGGTCAATTTCAGAGCATTTTTTCCGCTCAGTATTTACACAGTGTGAACTGACCCCTAAGGGTCCATTCAGACGTAGCATCCATAAACCACATGCGTTTTTACCACAATTTTGTGTGTTTCTCGATGCGGTAGCGGGAAAAAAAAAAGTTTTTCAGATGCGGTTTTGACCGCAACGTCTAAATGAACGCTAAGTGGTGCCATTATATCATAACAGCTGAACTCCATGCAGACACCGAGCATCCTATCCCCCCAGTAGTCCCAGCAGTGCTTCATTTTTCACCTCAAGTCACAACAATATCTTTTCCCATCCCATACAGTCCAAGCAGCGCCTTTACCCCCCTCCCCAAGCAGCCAGAGCCGTGCCACCCCATTGCTCCAGTAGTCACAGCAGTGCCCCCACTACTCCCACAGTAGTCACAGCTGGGCCGGTTTCCCATTTACCTCCCACAATGCCCCCTCAGTTCATGGATCTTGACGTACAGTAGTAAACGTTGAACATCCCTTTAAGTGGTGCCAGTAACATGTCAGCGGATCATCCAACCCTCAAGACATCTGGATCCCAAACAGACACATTTGGGATGAATTCCAATTAATACTCCACGCAGAAAAACATTTTTATAGTATGAAAAAAACAGCATAAAAACTCATAATTACCCGAGTACCTACAGTACTAGACTAAACTGCAAGTCTGCAGCGCCCGGAGTCGTCACAGTGCCCATGAATGCCTGGAAGCATGGCAGGGGGGTGGAGTGGTTTACCGGAGCGCGTATAAACAGTAATTATGTAAAACCGCCTGGAATTATCATTGTATAATCACATGATTAAACGATCCGCACCACAAATAAAGTCAATGGATCGAGATACGATCGATTGAAGTAAAAGGCCGAAAGCCTGAGGCTGCACTAGAGAGATTCTGATGACAACGCGCTCACCATAGTACAGCCTCGTCATCAGGACCGCGTGGACCCAAATCACCAACTACATCAATGTCCGCGCATGTAATGCGATATATAATACAGGCAAGATGTGGATATTGATGTAGATGATGATTTATATACGCACCGTCGCCAGTTATGAGCCAATCCTACGCAGCAGTTGTCAATAGTCCTGCGCCGAATCAGCAGGAATTTATCGGATAGTCGGGCACGTCACTCCACTGTGTAGCTCCAGCTACGCATCAAGGTCAGTACTGGCGGGCTGGATACTATTGTATGTTATAGCCGACACTACACTGCAACGGGCGGAATTGTAGATGACTACAATCCCGCTCGTTTAACCCCTTAGATGCCAAGGTCAATAGCCCCTCTGACAGCCCATTGCACCCCACCTGGGGGTGTATTGAAGGTCCCAGCTCTGGGACCCGCACCTATATCGAGAACGAGTTTCTCCTATATCGAGAACGCAAACAGCTGAACAGAGCTTGCTTGTCTGTTTCCATAACTCCTATTGAACAGAATAGAGAGTGCCGCGCGCACGTGCGACCCACTCTCCACTAGTCCCCTTATGGATTCTGCGGCCTCCGCATTAGGCAAAAGGGGGTTGGGTATCCTATGAATATGCCATAAATGTATAAATTGGGAAACCCCATTCAATAGGAGCCACAATACATAAGTATTGCAATATATTGTGCAAGCAATCCAACGATCGCTGGTTCAAGTCCCCTAGGCGGACTAATGAAAAAAATGTTAAAAAATAAGTTAACTTCTTTTTCTATACAAACAAAAACAATATAAAAAAAACTGGTAACTGCGCGTCTGTAAAAGTGTGAAATATTACAATGTAACATTGTTTAACCCACACGGTGAACGCCGTAAAAAGAAAAAAATTGAACCACCACAATCGCTGCTCTTTGGAAACCTTGTCGCTCACAAAGGGGTAGTTCACACTGAGTTTTTTTACGAGTTTTTTGACGCGGAAACCGCGCCACAAAACTCGCCAAAATATGTCCGAAAATGCCTCCCATTGATTTCAATGGGAGGCGGAGACGTTTTTTCCCGCGAGCGGAAAAACCAGCTCGTGGGAAAAAGAAGGGCCATGCCCTATCTTCGGGCGTTTATGGCTCTGACCTCCCATTAACATCAATGGGAGGCAGAGAAAGCGTATTTCGTGGCGTTTTATGCCTGCGGCGCTCAATGGCCGTTGGCGAAAAAAAGCAGCGAAAATCGGCGTGCAGGCAGAGGAAAGTCTGACTAGAAATTACAAACGGAATATTGAGGCAGATTTTCCTCCTGCAAAAAACTCAGTGTGAACCCGGTCAAAGAATAGAATAAAAACTGATCAAAAATATTTTCTCGTCACGCAAAAAAACAAGCCCTCACACCGCTCAGTCGACAGGAAAATAAAAATAGTTCTGGCTCTAAGGCCCGATGCACACGACCGTATTTTTTACCTCCCGTAAATATGGGTCGGTTGTCATCTGTATTCTACCCATATTTAGGGACCCGTAAAAAAAAGTCGGTTTGGAAATGATGTCACAATCATGTCCAAACCCCTCAAAAGGGTCACATGATCGCTCAGACGCCATTTTCTCTGCTCCTCTTTATTCAAAGATGTAAATCCCCCGACGTCGCCTAGCAACGCTCCCGTAATTACGGATGCACGCACGTAGCTATCCGTAATTATGGGAGCCCCATGGACTTCTATGGGCTGCCCGAGCCGTAATAACGGCCTGAAATAGGACATGTTCTATATTTTTCAATGGCACGGGCACCTTCCCGTACGCAAACGGGAAGGTACCCGTGGTCAATAGAAGTCTATGGGCACGTAATTATGGGCGTTTTTACGGTCTTGTGCATGGGGCCTTAGAATATGGCGACACAAAACAATTTTTATTAATAATTATCTTTTTCCTTGTAAGGGCTTGTCCACACGTAGCGGAATACAGTAACAGCAAAGTGGGTGAGATATAACAAATCCAATCCACACGCTGCGTAAAAATTCCGAGCAGAAATTGACCTGAATTGCTGCGTTTTTCAGAGGAGATGTCGCCATCTTCCAGCATTAAGAAAAACACTGCAAAATCCGCACCATTTTCTGCGGTAAAAAACGCAAGAAACTGTAAATTTTTTCCGCAGCGGAATTTTTGCTACTTTTAACGGAATTGCTGCAGAAATTTTCTGCAGCACTTCCGTTACGTGTGGACAAGCCCTGAAAGTGGTTAAACATAAAAAAATATATAGAATTCGTAACCGTATTGACCCGCAAAAAAAAGTCAACATGTCGTTTTTACATCACGTGAACGCCGTAAAAGTGAAAACAAAAAAACAATGGAGGAATTGCCGTTTTTTTCTAACAAATGCATTTTTTCTAGCTTTCCAATAAATTATATGGTATAATAAATGGTGCCGTGAAAAAACGAAAAATGGCCGCGGTGAGAAGTGTAAATGGAATTTTTTACCATATTTGCAACTCATGACTCCTCCGGCGGTTGAAAAACGACTACTCCCAACGTGTCCTATGACATGCAGGGCGTTGTAGTTTTGCAGCCGATCCTGACATACTGTATGTAGAGCAAAACCGTGAAACGTTGTAGAACTGCAGAGGTTTACACGACATCCTCCTAATTTCCGCCGGCCCCTGATCTGACTTTCGTAAACCTTCATTAACGGCTCTTTATAAATAAGACGATAATAAGATTGTTACGTAACTGAACAAAGGATGAATCACTCGGCTCCCGCGCGCCGCCCGCTTTATTTTCATAACGTTGCGCTGCCGGGTTTACGACTATTAAGTAATTATTCGGTGAATATATAATAGTGAGAAACACAATGCGCAATTACTATAATCCCAGACACATGTCGTTACTTTCTCTAATCTGATTTACATGGAACCGCAGCCTCAGGGCATCTTGGCAGGTTGCACAGCTGAGGATACGGTGCCATGTACCCGCTGCCAATTTGCATATTTAGACTTTTTTTTTTTTGGGCATGCCAGGGGTGGATCACACAAACCTCATCACAGGAATGGTATCTAAGCAGTGGTCGGGGGCCATGAAGTTCAAAAGCCAAAAAGATCTCTGTGGATATTGCAAAACAGTCGTCTGTGCGTGCCAACGGTATGAATTAGGGCGCGTTTGTGGCAGTTTGTGGGGTTGGCCAAGTGGCATAGTGTAAGGGATATTGCCATACACAGTCAGCAAGGTTTAACATCTTATACCCTGACAAATACAAGGCTGCATGCTGGGAGTTGTAGTTTCACCACAGCTGGAGTGATACAAGTCGGAGATCACTGCCCCAGGGGATAGGAGGTATATGTAACATCTTGTATCATGGTAACTTGTAACAAACATCTAAAATAATCATTAACGGAGAAAAAAAAAATACTTATCCGGTACAGGTCCCCCCTAAAGTTTACAATGTGAGCAGCTTGATGTGGGTGGGACGGCAGTGTGACTGACAGCTCTGCTCCTAAGCTGGCATACACTTATTACTATTAATATACAGCCGGAGTTTTTACGGTCGTGTGCATGAGGCCTTATTTACTCCACTATTAGGCTGGATTCACACGAGCGTGTTCGGTCCGTAAAGGACGGAACGTATTTCGGCCGCAAGTCCCGAACCGAACACAGTGCAGGGAGCCGGGCTCCCAGCATCATAGTTATGTACGACGCTAGGAGTCCCTGCCTCTCCGTGGAACTACTGTCCCGTACAGTAATCATGTTTTCAGTACGGGACAGTTGTCCTGCAGCGAGGCAGGGACTCCTAGCGTCGTACATAACTATGATGCTGGGAGCCCGGCTCCCTGCACTGTGTTCGGTCCGGAACTGCGGCCAAAATACGTTCCGTCCTTTACAGACCGAACCCGCTCGTGTGAACCCAGCCTTAACCTGCTTGGAGTAGCGTGCATGTTTATTTCAATGGGACTAGGAGAATAAGTCCCTCCCATGGGAACAAAGGTTTGGATGTTTTTGAAATACAACCATTTAGGCCCCCTGCACATAGCCGTAGCCATGGCCACGGTTCGGGATTTCTGGCACGGACTTTCATCCGCATTTGCAGGCCGTGCTCCCATTATAAAGTATGGGATCACTGTCCGTAAATTGTAAAAAAAATAGGACACGCCCTATTGTTTGCGGATCATTTCTACGGCCATGGACCATAGAAACAAATGGATCAGTATTTTTATCCGCAATCACGGATCTGTAATTGCGGATAAAAATTAGGGTTGTGTGCATGGGGCCTTAGGCAACTAAACCGGAGAGGTTTAAAGGGGATGTTTAGTTTGGAAAGTCCCAGTCTGGTAGTCACTCGTTTTAGACGACGGAACACCCACAGTTACGGAGAATCAGGCCCCCAAGTCCATGTTTTTGGCCAGAACTTTAGGCCCCCAGCACAGAAATGCTGTAGAAAATCTGCAGCGGATTACAGTACCAGGCATGTGGATGAGATCTGAACAAATCGTATCCACATTTCCGCAATTTTCGCTGCGGAAAAATCCACAACACCCATAGACACACATGCGCAGCGACTCCACAGACGGAACGTCACATTCAATACTATGGAAAGTAGCTGCATACGTACGGCTAAGGCTAGATCGGAACTGCCGTCATAGCCTCCGTTTGGAAGCTCCACCAGACTTGACGCCATTTTTCCATCAAAAACAAACACCGCGATAAGTAAAAAAACGTTGTCATCCATTTAACTCGCTATGGCCTAACACGGCCACCGTGGACAAGACCCTTAACCCAACTCATAATCAGAATTTTGCAACGGGTACTCACTGCACATGTGAACTACGACCGCGTATAAGACGACCTAACCTCTGACATCTCAGCCCGGCTGACGGATTGCCCCACATCGCTGCGCCAGGCGACCCGAAGTCTCAGAATAAAGCACATTAATCATTAACATGCGCCGTGCAATGGGGAGCGAAAACGTGCGGACTGAGCAAATGACCCAAGTGCAAAGTTTCATAATGATTATTAATGGGCTTTATTCACTTATCAGTATATTCCTCTCTGCTATATACATGTAGTAGAGAGGAGTTTGTCAAGTGTCACAATACAATAACGCCTTTAAAGTCTAAATTACTTTTAGGCCTCATGCACACGACCGTGTTTTTGCGTCCGCAATTCCCCCGAAAATCCACGGGAGAATTGCGGCCCCATTCTTTTCTATGGGGCCGTGCACACGACCGTAGTTTTTGCGGTCCGTGCACGGCCCGGGAGCCCGGACCGCAGAAAGTACGGCCATGTCTTATTACGGTCCGGAGCTGCGGTCCGGGCTCATTGAAAACAATGGCCGCGGCCATGTGCATGTGCGGGCGGCTTGCGGCTGACAGTCCGCTGACAGTCCGCAGCCGGCCGACCCGAAAATCACGGCCGTGCACACGGCTACGGTCGTGTGCATGAGGCCTTAGTGAAGATCCACCTCTGATAGACATCGCTTCTATAGTCAGCAAATGTCAAATTCTGTAAATAATAAAATAAAAATACATCTACATGACCTTATGACTTAAAACGTACGCACAGACAAACAACGCAGTATAAGACAGGATAAGTAATGTATGTACATAGAGACTCCACCAGCAGAATAGTGAGTGCACCTCTGGAGTATAATACAGGATATAACTCAGGATCAGTACAGGATAAGTAATGTAATGTATGTACACAGTGACCCCACCAGCAGAATAGTGAGTGCAGCTCTGGAGTATAATACAGGATGTAACTCAGGATAAGTAATGTAATGTATGTACACAGAGACTCCACCAGCAGAATAGTGAGTGCAGCTCTGGAGTATAATACAGGATGTAATTCAGGATCAGTACAGGATAAGTAATGTAATGTATGTACACAGTGACTACATCAGCAGAATAGTGAGTGCAGCTCTGGAGTATAATACAGGATGTAACTCAGGATCAGTACAGGATAAGTAATGTAATGTATGTACACAGTGACCCCACCAGCAGAATAGTGAGTGCAGCTCTGGAGTATAATACAGGATGTAACTCAGGATCAGTAATGTAATGTATGTACATAGAGACTCCACCAGCAGAATAGTGAGTGCAGCTCTGGAGTATAATACAGGATGTAATTCAGGATCAGTACAGGATAAGTAATGTAATGTAATGTATGTACATAGAGACTCCACCAGCAGAATAGTGAGTGCAGCTCTGGAGTATAATACAGGATGTAATTCAGGATCAGTACAGGATAAGTAATGTAATGTATGTACATAGAGACTCCACCAGCAGAATAGTGAGTCCAGCTCTGGAGTATAATACAGGATGTAACTCAGGATCAGTACAGGATAAGTAATGTAATGTATGTACATAGAGACTCCACCAGCAGAATAGTGAGTGCAGCTCTGGAGTATAATACAGGATGTAATTCAGGATCAGTACAGGATAAGTAATGTAATGTATGTACATAGAGACTCCACCAGCAGAATAGTGAGTGCAGCTCTGGAGTATAATACAGGATATAACTCAGGATCAGTACAGGATAAGTAATGTAATGTATGTACATGGAGACTCCACCAGCAGAATAGTGAGTGCAGCTCTGGAGTATAATACAGGATATAACTCAGGATCAGTACAGGATAAGTAATGTAATGTATGTACACAGTGACTCCACCAGCAGAGTAGTGACTGCAGCTCTGGAGTATAATACAGGATATAACTCAGGATCAGTAATGTAATGTATGTACACAGTGACTCCACCAGCAGAACAGTGAGTATAGCTCTGGAGTATAATACAGGATGTAACTCAGGATCAGTACAGGATAAGTAATGTAATGTATGTACACAGTGACTCCACCAGCAGAATAGTGAGTGCAGCTCTGGAGTATAATACAGGATGTAACTCAGGATCAGTACAGGATAAGTAATGTAATGTATGTACACAGTGACTCCACCAGCAGAATAGTGACTGCAGCTCTGGAGTATAATACAGGATATAACACAGGATCAGTACAGGATAAGTAATGTAATGTATGTACATGGAGACTCCACCAGCATAAGAGTGAGTGCAGCTCTGGAGTATAATACAGGATATAACTCAGGATCAGTAAAGGATAAGTCATGTAATGTATGTACATAGTGACACCACCAGTAGAATAGTGAGTGCAGCTCTGGAGTATAATACAGGATATAACTCAGGATCAGTACAGGATAAGTAATGTAATGTATGTACACAGTGACTCCACCAGCAGAATAGTGAGTGCAGCTCTGGAGTATAATACAGGATGTAACTCAGGTTAATGTAGAGTAGACATAGTACTAGTGCGACCAATAAGCAATCTATAGTACCTATTGGGTTAATTTACATTATTTTGCACATTGCTTTTCTCCTAAAGTGTATATATATAATCTGATACTGCTTTGCACCATGCACTTTTCATCTTTTCTGAGCGGTCATGCATACTGACACTGCATAGTAATGTGATATCCCTATTTTGGCCGCCCTTATTATCATCTGCGTACATTTATTTTTAATTGCTTTTGTCTTTAGTAAAACTCCAAACAAGAGGACGTGCATTAATTCCGACCCCCCTGTGACAAGATTACCAGCCAGCAACCTCTGCAGAAAACGTCAATGTACTCCATGATGCCGCGTGCTCCCCACTAGTCTCAGCTTATTATAGTGACCTCCGACATACAGGCATGGAGTGAGCAGAGAGCAGGTGCATCAGGTTGATCTGTATGCAAATCACCCCCGATAATATGCAAAACAGCCAGAAAGCAAATGCTTCATTATTTACATTACATAAGGATGATGTGTGTGTGTGTGTGTATACCTGTATATAAGGGGCAGTATATGAGGACACTGTGTATACACCTGTATATAAGGGGCAGTATATGAGGACATTGTGTATACACCTGTATATAAGGGGCAGTATATGATGACACAGTGTATATACCTGTATATAAGGGGCAGTATATGAGGACACTGTGTATACACCTGTATATAAGGGGCAGTATATGAGGACATTGTGTATACACCTGTATATAAGGGGCAGTATATGAGGACATTGTGTATACACCTGTATATAAGGGGCAGTATATGAGGACACTGTGTGTATACCTGTATATAAGGGCATTATATGAGGACACAGTGTATACACCTGTATATAAGGGGCAGTATATGAGGACACTGTCTATATAAGGGGCAGTATATGATGACACTGTGTATACACCTGTATATAAGGGGCAGTATATGAGGACACTGTGTATACACCTGTATATAAGGGGCAGTATATGAGGACACAGTGTATATACCTGTATATAAGGGGCAGTATATGAGGACACTGTGTATACACCTGTATATAAGGGGCAGTATATGAGGACACTGTGTATACACCTGTATATAAGGGGCAGTATATGAGGACACTGTGTGTATACCTGTATATAAGGGGCAGTATATGAGGACACTGTGTATACACCTGTATATAAGGGGCAGTATATGAGGACACAGTGTATATACCTGTATATAAGGGGCAGTATATGAGGACACTGTGTATACACCTGTATATAAGGGGCAGTATATGAGGACAATGTGTGTATACCTGTATATAAGGGGCAGTATATGAGGACACTGTGTATATACCTGTATATAAGGGGCAGTATATGAGGACACTGTGTATATACCTGTATATAAGGGGCAATATATGAGGACACAGTGTATATACCTGTATATAATGACAGTATATGATGACACTGTGTATACCTGTATATAAGGGGCAGTATATGATGACACAGTGTATATACCTGTAGATAAGGAGAAGTATATGATGACACTGTGTATATACCTGTATATAAGGACAGTATATGATGACCGTGTATATACCTATATATAAGGGGCAGTACATGATGACACTTTGTATATAAGGACAGTATATGATGACAGTGTATATACCTGTATATAAGGGGCAGTATATGACAGTGTATGATGACACTGTGACCGTGTATATAAGGACAGTATATAATGACACTGTGTATATACCAGTATATAATGACAGTATATGATGACACAGTGTGTATACCTGTATATAAGGGGCAGTATATGATGACACAGTGTGTATACCTGTATATAAGGGGCAGTATATGATGACACTGTGTGTATACCTGTATATAAGGGCCAGTATATGATGACAGTGTGTATACCTGTATATAAGGGGCAGTATATGATGACACTGTGTGTATACCTGTATATAAGGGGCAGTATATGATGACACAGTGTGTATACCTGTATATAAGGGGCAGTATATGACACTGTGGATATACCTGTATATAAGGGGCAGTATATGAGGACACAGTGTATACACCTGTATATAAGGGGCAGTATATGAGGACACTGTGTGTATACCTGTATATAAGGGGCAGTATATGAGGACACTGTGTATACACCTGTATATAAGGAGCAGTATATGAGGACACAGTGTATATACCTGTATATAAGGGGCAGTATATGAGGACACTGTGTATAAACCTGTATATAAGGGGCAGTATATGAGGACACTGTGTGTATACCTGTGTACAAGATGACAGTGTATATACCTGTATATAAGGGGCAGTATATGAGGACACTGTGTATATATATATACCTGTATATAAGGGGCAATATATGAGGACACGGTGTATATACCTGTATATAATGACAATATATGATGACACTGTGTATACCTGTATATAAGGGGCAGTATATAATGACACATTGTGTATACCTGTATATAAGGGGCAGTATATGATGACACAGTGTATATACCTGTAGATAAGGAGAAGTATATGATGACACTGTGTATATACCTGTATATAAGGACAGTATATGATGACCGTGTATATACCTATATATAAGGGGCAGTACATGATGACATTTTGTATATAAGGACAGTATATGATGACAGTGTATATACCTGTATATAAGGGGCAGTATATGATAGTGTATGATGACACTGTGACCGTGTATATAAGGACAGTATATAATGACACTGTGTATATACCAGTATATGACAGTATATGATGACACAGTGTGTATACCTGTATATAAGGGGCAGTATATGATGACACAGTGTGTATACCTGTATATAAGGGGCAGTATATGATGACACTGTGTATATAAGGACAGTATATGACACCGTGTATATACCTGTATATAAGGGCCAGTATATGATGACACTGTGTATATACCTGTATATAAGGGGCAGTACATGATGACACTTTGTAAATACCTGTATATAAGGGGCAGTATATGATGACACTGTGTGTGTATACCTGTATATAAGGGCCAGTATATGATGACACAGTGTGTATACCTGTATATAAGGGGCAGTATATGATGACACAGTGTGTATACCTGTATATAAGGGGCAGTATATGATGACACTGTGTATATACCTGTATATAAGGACAGTATATGAGGACACTGTGTATATAAGGGGCAGTATATGACACCGTGTATATACCTGTATATAAGGAGCAGTATATAATGACACTGTGTATATACCTGTATATAAGGGGCAGTACATGATGACACTTTGTATATACCTGTATATAAGGGGCAGTATATAACACTGTGTATATACCTGTATATAAGGAGCAGTATATAATGACACTGTGTATGTAAGGACAGTATATGACATAGTACTACATATGTACAGATATATACACGCACGTATGATCACAGATACAGATCAGTATATAACACATCTCATATTACAGGCAGATTAACAAGTAGACGGGTCACCTGCTGCTGCTGCCGCCGGTGTGCCCGGCTCTGTCACTCGGGTGTGTCCCCGCCCAGCCTCCTCCCGCAGCCCGCTGATGACCCCATCAAGGAACACGCTCCGGGTAGGAAATAGTTAACCAACGATCTCGCTCCACCCCTCGGGTTTTAATGACGTCACCACGTCGCAGGAGATATTACGTCGAAGGGCTGAGGAGGCGGGAAAATGTCCTGGACATCGCTGGAGGAGGCGGGGTGTCCGGAGGCGGGAAACTGTGAGGTGATGGGCAAGAAGTGGGCGGGGCTCCTGGCGGCAGATCAGTTACATGATTATATAAATATCCGCAGTGTCCCGCTGCTCGTACGTCACGCTGCATATCTGCCCACAACGCCGCGTTACTAATAATCATACCTCACAAGAAGTGGGCACGTATCCGGGTGACGGCTGACCCATATGATGTATCATTGATAATTACTATCTATGTGATGTTATGAGCTCTTGTTCCATTACAGTGATTGAATCCTGTCAGCTCCTATTTACCTCAGCTGCCGACTCTATTAAGGGCCTGTTCACATCAGCGTTGGCTTTCCGTCGTGGAACCCCTCAACGCAAAGTCAAACGGAATCCGCGCTGGCTTTCCGTTCCGGGGTTCCGTCGGGTGAACCCCACAACGGAAAGTGAAACTGAAACCACAGCTTCCGTTTCCGTCACTATTGATCTCAATGGTGACGGAAACATCGATAATGGTTTCCGTTCGTCACCATTCCGGCAGGTTTCTGTTTTAGGGCCGGTTCACATCACCGTTGGCTTTCTGTTCCAGGGTTCCGTCAGAGGTTTCCGTCAGGTGTACCCCGCAACGGAAAGTGAAAGTGAAACCACAGCTTCCGTTTCAGTCACCATTGATATCAATGGTGACGGAAACCTCGCTAATGGTTTCCGTTCGTTACCATTCTGGCAGGTTTCCGGTTTTCTGACGGAATCAATAGCGTAGTCGACTCCGCTATTAATTCCATTGTTAAACCGGAAACCTGCCGTAATGGTGACGAACGGAAACTATTAGCGATGTTTCCGTCACCATTGATCCCAATGGTGACTGAAACGGAAGCTGTGGTTTCACTTTCTGTTGAGTGGTTCACCCGACGGGAATCTCCGATGGAACCCTGGAACGGAAATGAACGGTGATGTGAACAGGCCCCGTTTGCATCAGCATTGATGTCAATGGTGACGGAAACATTGCTAATGGTTTCCTTTTGTCACCGTTCTGGCAGGTTTCCGTTTTTTTTATGGAATCCATAACGCAGTTGACTGCCCTGTCGGAACAGAACGCAGTTTTTCCCATTGAAATCAATAGGCAGATGTTTGGAGGCGTTCTGCTTCCAATTTTTCAACCATTTTTCGGGACGTCTACGGCCCGAAAAACAACGTACTCCATCGTAAGTCCATGGGCTCCGCTGTTCGCTGGTGTTCTCTGTCACACATCATATTCGTCACTAGTTTCCATCATAAACAGTAACCAAGAGGCAGATGTGAACAGAGCCGAATACACGGAACAAGATAACGAGAGCGGCGGTCGTCCACGTGTAATGTATTTTCTAATACCACCTAGATGTGAATATTCACACTGTTTTCAGTACCACAGCGCCACACTTATGCCCTGTTCATACGGTGAAATTTTCATGCGTATTCCGCCACGTTTTTCTTGTTGAAATCAGTGTGAAAAATGTTTGGCAGATATTTCAGCGGGTGGAATTGCAATGTTTGCCGAAAAAAAAAGTGACGTCACTTCTTGATGCAGTTTCCGGGGCGTATTCCGCTGCAAAAACAGCATCAGGTGGCCACACGTCTATTATATTCAGTGAGGCTAATCTGCAGGCATGCTGCTGGTTTTATTGCAAATCTACGGCAAAAACCCATGGGTCAGGGCACAATAGAAAAAACCAAGATGGCAGAACCGGGGGCTTTCATTAGGCCCCCGGGCTGCCATCGTGACCCCGCAATCACGTCTAGGCAGTTAAGGGATTGGAGCAACACTATATGTACAAAAGTATTGGGACACAACTCTCAATCATTGAATTGCGGCGTTTCTTTCTGTCGCCTTTACCGACATTTGTGGTAGAACGGGTCGTTGTAAAGAGATCACTGAATTCCAGCGCGGTTCTGTAATAGGATGCCACCGTTGTAACAAGTCAGTCCTGGAAATTTCTTCCGTCCCAGATATTTCACTATCAACTGGTATCGAGTGGTATTAGGGTATGTGCACACGTAGTGACCAAAAACGTCTGAAAATCCAGAGCTGTTTTCAAGGGAAAACAGACCCTGCTTTTCAGACGTTTTTTGACCAACTCGCATTTTTCGCTGCGTTTTTCGTGCCGTTTTCGCGGCGTTTTTTACGTCCGTTTTTGGAGCTGTTTTCATTGGAGTCTATGAGAAAACAGCTCCAAAAACGTCCAAAGAAGTGTCCTGCACTTCTTTTGACGAGGCTGTATTTTTACGCGTCATCGTTTGACAGCTGTCAAACCACGACGCGTAAATAACAGGTCGTCTGCACAGTACGTCGGCAAACCCATTCAAATGAATGGGCAGATGTTTGCCGACGTATTGTAGCCCTATTTTCAGACGTAAAACGAGGCATAATACGCCTCGTTTACGTCTGAAAATAGGTCGTGTGAACCCAGCCTTATTGTAAAGTGGAAAGAACTGCGGCAACTCAGCCACGGAGTGCAGACCACGTAAAGTTACAGAGCGGCGGCGCAGAGTGCTGAGGAGCAAGTGCAGAAAAGTCGCCAACGCTCTGATGATTCAATAATTGCAGAGTACAGACCTCTGGTATTAACATCCACACAAAAACTGTTTGGGAGCTCCATGACATGGGGGCCGAGCAGCTGCATGCCAGCCGAACATCACCAAGCACAATGCCAAGCGTCAGATGGAGGGGTGTAAAGCCGCCGCCAGTGGAGTCTGGAGCAGTGGAAACGTGTTCTGTGGAGTGACTCTTCTCTATGTGAAGTGTTCTGTGGAGTGACGCTTCTCTATCTGGCGTGTTCTGTGGAGTGACGCTTCTCTATGTGTGGTGTTCTGTGAAGTGACGCTTCTATATCTGGCGTGTTCTGTGGAGTGACGCTTCTCTATCTGGCGTGTTCTGTGGAGTGACGCTTCTCTATATGGCGTGTTCTGTGGAGTGACGCTTCTCTATATGGCGTGTTCTGTGGAGTGACGCTTTTCTATATGACGTGTTCTGTGGAGTGACGCTTCTCTATCTGGCGTGTTCTGTGGAGTGACGCTTCTCTATCTGGCGTGTTCTGTGGAGTGACGCTTCTCTATATGACGTGTTGTGTTATGTGGAGTGACGCTTCTCTATCTGACGTCTGATGGACGAGTCTGGGTTTGGTGAATGCCAGGAGAACGTTACCTGCCTGACTGCATTGTGCCAGCTGTGAAGTTTGGTGGAAGAGGGGTAATACTATGGGTTGTTTTTCAGGGGTCGGTCCCTTAGTTCCAGTGAAGGGAAATCTTAATTCTTCAGCATACCAAGAGATTTTGGACAGCAGTAGCTTACAACTTTGCGGGAACAGTTTGGGGTTCGGCTCTTTTCTGTTCCCCAGGACTGCACCCAAGTGCACAAGGTCCATAAAGACATGGTTAGGACAGTTTGGTGGTGAAGAACTTCACAGTCTGAACAGTCCTGACCTCAACCCCATCCAACAGCTTTGGGATAAACTAGAATAGAGATTACGAGATAGGCCCCCTCCTCCAACATTAGCGTCTGACCTCACAAATGCTCTTCTAGATGAATGGGAAAAAATTTCCACAGACTCCAAAATCTTGTAGAAAGTCTTCCCAGAAGAGTGGAAGCTGTCACTGTAAGGCTGGGTTCACACGAGCACATTAACGTCCGTAATGGACGGACGTATTTCGGCCGGAAGTCCCGGACCGAACACAGTGCAGGGAGCCGGGCTCCTAGCATCATAGTTATGTACGACGCTAGGAGTCCCTGCCTCTCCGTGGAACTACTGTCCCGTACTGAAAACATGATTACAGTACGGGACAGTTTTCCTGCAGAGAGGCAGGGACTCCTAGCGTCGTACATAACTATGATGCTAGGAGCCCGGCTCCCTGCACTGAGTTCGGTCCGGGATTAGCGGCCGAAATACGTCCGTCCATTACGGACGTTAATGTGCTCGTGTGAACCCAGCCTTAGACTGGGTGCACACGACCTATTTTCAGACGTAAACGAGGCGTATTATGCCTCGTTTTACGTCTGAAAATAGGGCTACAATACGTCGGCAAACATCTGCCCATTCATTTGAATGGGTTTGCCGACGTACTGTGCAGACGACATGTCATTTACGCGTCGTCGTTTGACAGCTGTCAAACGACGACGCGTAAAAATACAGCCTCGTCAAAAGAAGTGCAGGACGCTTATATACATTATATGCAGGACACTTATATACATTATATGCAGGACACTTATATACATTATATGCAGGACACTTATATACATTATATGCGGGACACTTATATACATTATATGCGGGACACTTATATACATTATATGTGGGACACTTATATACATTATATGCGGGACACTTCTATACATTATATGCAGGACACTTCTATACATTATATGCAGGACACTTCTATACATTATATGCAGGACACTTCTATACATTATATGCAGGACACTTATATACATTATATGCAGGACACTTCTATACATTATATGCGGGACACTTATATACATTATATGCGGGACACTTATATACATTATATGCGGGACACTTATATACATTATATGTGAGACACTTCTATACATTATATGCAGGACACTTCTTTCAGACGTAATTTGAGCCGTTCTTCATTGAAGTCAATGAAGCACAGCTCAAAATTTACGGCTGTCAGAGAAGCCTCATAAAATGCGAGGAGGAGCATTTACGTCTGAAACGAGGCAGCTGTTTTCTCCTGAAAACAGTCTGTCTTTTCAGGCGTAAAAGCCTGCTACCGTGTGCACATACCCTGTCTGTTCACATGGTTTATTTTTGGCAGTTTTTCGGGCCAAAAACGTCCTAAAAATCGGAAGCAGAACGTCTCCAAATATCTGCCCATTGATTTCAATGGGAAAAACGGCGTTCTGTTTTGACGGGGTGTTTTCTTACGCGGCCGTTTCTCAATACGGCTGCGAAAAAGAAGTGCATGTCACTTCTTCAGCCGTTTTTCATAGACTCTATAGAAAAACAGCTCCAAAAACGTAGCAAAAATCGCGAGTTGCCCAAAAAATGTCTGAAAATCAGTAGCTGTTTTCCCTTGAAAACAGCTCCATATTTCCAGACGTTTTTGAGTTTGTGTGTGAACATACCCTAATACAACCTGCTCTATACATTGCAACACTGGCTCTGGCACACATTTACATCAAATGTTCCTAAGAGGTTCATTTTAATATGGAGACCAGTGGCACTAGTAGTGGACAGTAGTAGTTCTCCCTAGAGACCGTTATCGGAAATCTTCATTTAAGAGCTTATTTAAGTGAACAGCAGACATCAACCATCAAAAGAAAAATGTATTTGAGTGTTTCTCACCATGGTTCTTGTGCGGTGGACGGCACCACTTATGGCATCTGGAACGCACCATTATAGCTACCAAATTTACAATAAGAAACCGACCAGTAGATGTAAATATTTTTGTATGACACTTTTTCAGATGCTCTGCATGGGCAACAGTGTGACATAACAGCACAAATGCTACAGTGACCCCGTAATAAGACCATCCACAATGCTGTATAACCGTGCCAGGGAGTCAGCACCTCATAACAGTGCCGTATATAACTAGTGCTCTCATAACAGAAACATTATAATGACATGTTCGTTTGCTCCATTTACATGGGGCAATGATCGTGGCTATATGGGGATGAAAGATTGTTAATAAGATTGTTGGCAGCACATCACTAGAGATCGAACCAATGCGGCACAAATCAAATTCGGTCCATATTTACCCCTTTTGGAGTTTGCAGCTCACAAATCGGCATGATGGTGGAAAAAAAAAAGAATAGTAGATTTAAAAAAATAAAATAAACCATACTCGCCACCTTCCCTGGTCTTCCGTAGCGAAGCGTCCCTGCTGGCCTCCTGAGATGACGTTGTTTTGTCCTATGTGACTGCTGCAGCGGTCACATGGGACAATACAACGTCCTCTCAGGAGGCTGGCATGGACATGTCGCTATGGGAGACCAGGGGAGAGTGAGTATGGTATTTTTTTTTATTTTTGGGGTGGAATGGCAAATGCCCCAATGGTGTTGGCTGACTGATATTATGTAGGACTGTATCCAACTTGGATACAGTCCTAAAAGTCACGAGAGAGTCAAACGGTCTGGGAATTGGCCTGTTTACACTGGAAGATGCGCTGCAGACAAACGATAATTTTTATGGGAGCATAAAATATACGATCAGGCGACAAACAGCTGATCGCTGCCATGTTTACACGGGCTAATGATCGGGAACAAGTATCATCGCATGATCACCCCATGTAAAAGGGACTTTACTCTCTAGGCTCATTCTGTTCTGTTTGTTTTTTCAATTACCATTTATTACACTGTCTCTATTCTTTTGTGTGTGTGTGTGCGCGCGCGCGTGTGTGTGCGAGATATATATATATAACACAGATGTAGCCATCTTGATCTTGACTTTTAACGAATTATATACACAGTGTCAAGAAACTTTAACTTGACTCTTTCAATGGCATTTGCTATATGATAACAGGCTGCAGCAAGTTATCAGAGTCCAGATAAACTTCGCTATACATACACTACCATTCAAAAGTTTAGGGTCACTTAGAAATTTCCTTATTTTTGCAAGAAAAGCACCGTTTTTTTCAATGAAGAGAACATTAAATTAATCAGAAATCCACTCTATACATTGTTAATGTGCTAAATGACTGTTCTAGCTGCAAACGTCTGGTTTTTAATGCAATATCTACATAGGTGTATAGAGGCCCATTTCCAGCAACCATCACTCCAGTGTTCTAATGGTACATTGTGTTTGCTAACTGTGTTAGAAGGCTAATGGATGATTAGAACACTTGAAAACCCTTGTGCAATTATGTTAGCACCGCTGTAAACAGTTTTGCTGTTTAGAGGAGCTATAAAACTGACCTTCCTTTGAGCTAGTTGAGAATCTGGAGCATTACATTTGTGGGTTCGATTAAACTTTCAAAATGGCTAGAGAAAGAGAGCTTTCATGTGCAACTCGACAGTCTATTCTTGTTCTTAGAAATTAAGGCTATTCCATGCGAGAAATTGCCAAGAAACTGAAGATTTCCTACAACGGTGTGTACTACTCCCTTCAGAGGACAGCACAAACAGGCTCTAACCAGAGTAGAAAGAGAAGTGGGAGGCCCCGCTGCACAACTGAGCAACAAGACAAGTACATTCGAGTCTCTAGTTTGAGAAATAGATGCCTCACAGGTCTTCAACTGGCAGCTTCATTAAATAGTACCCGCAAAACGCCAGTGTCAACGTCTACAGTGAAGAGGCGACTCCGGGATGCTGGCCTTCAGGGCAGAGTGGCAAAGAAAAAGCTATATCTGAGACTGGCTAATAAAAGGAAAAGATGATAAGGGCAAAATCACACAGACATTGGACAGAGGAAGATTGGAAAAAAGTGTTATGGACAGATGAATCGAAGTTTCAGGTGTTTGGATCACACAGAAGAACATTTGTGAGACGCAGAACAACTGAAAAGATGCTGGAAGAGTGTCTGACGTCATCTGTCAAGCATGGTGGAGGTCATGTGATGGTCTGGGGTTGCTTTGGTGCTGGTAAAGTGGGATATTTGTACAAGGTAAAAGGGATTTTGAATAAGGAAGGCTATCACTCCATTTTGCAACGCCATGCCATACCCTGTGGACAGCGCTTGATTGGAGCCAATTTCATCCTACAACCGGACAATGACCCAAAGCACACCTCCAAATTATGCAAGAACTATTTAGGGAAGAAGCCGGCAGCTGGTATTCTATCTGTAATGGAGTGGCCAGCACAGTCACCAGATCTCAACCCCATAGAGCTGTTGTTGGGAGCAGCTTGACCGTATTGTACGCAAGAAGTGCCCATCAAGCCAATCCAACTTGTGGGAGGGGCTTCTGGAAGCATGGGGTGAAATTTCTCCCGATTACCTCAGCAAATTAACATCTAGAATGCCAAAGGTCTGCAATGCTGTAATTGCTGCAAATGGAGCATTCCAAGACCAAAGCAAAGTTTGAAGGAGAAAATTATTATTTCAAATAAAAATCATTATTTCTAACCTTGACAATGTCTTGACTATATTTTCTAGTCATTTTGCAACTCATTTGATAAATATAAGTGTGAGTTTTCATGGAAAACACAAAATTGTCTGGGTGACCCCAAACTTTTGAACGGTAGTGTGTGTATGTATGTATTGATATGTGTGTGTATGTATGTATGTATGTATATATATATATATATATATATATATATATAGTAGAAAATTTATTTGTGTGTGTGTGTGTATATATATATATATATATATATATATATATACGTGTGTGTGTGTGTGTGTGTGTGTATATATATACACCGTGTTCCAAATTATTATGCACATTGGATTTAAGTGTCATAAACATTTAATTATTAGTTTTTAAATTAAACTCATGGATGGTATTGTGTCTTAGGCTGGGTTCACACGACCTATTTTCAGGCGTAAACGAGGCGTATTATGCCTCGATTTACGCCTGAAAATAGGGCTACAATACGTCGGCAAACATCTGCCCATTCATTTGAATGGGTTTGCCGACGTACTGTGCAGACAACCTGTAATTTACGCGTCGTCGTTTGACAGCTGTCAAACGACGACGCGTAAATTGACTGCCTCGGCAAAGAAGTGTAGGGCACTTCTTTGCAACGTAATTTGAGCCGTTCTTCATTGAACTCAATGAAGAGCAGCTCAAGATTTACGAGCGTCACAGACGCCTCGCATAATACGAGGAGGAGCATTTACGGCTGAAACGAGGCAGCTGTTTTCTCCTGAAAACAGTCTGTCATTTCAGCCGTAAAAGCCTCTCATCATGTGCACATACCCTTAGGGCTCTTTGGATCATTGTAATCAATCTCAGACACCTGTGATAATTAGTTTGCCAGGTGTGCCCAATCAAAGGAAAACTGCTTAAGAAGGACGTTCCACATTATTAAGCAGGCCACAGGTTTCAAGCAATATGGGAAAGAAAAAGGATCTCTCTGCTGCCATAAAGCGTGAAATAGTGCAATACCTTGGACAAGGTATGAAAACATTGGATATTTCAAGAAAACGTAGGCGTGATCATCGTACTGTGAAAAGATTTGTGGCTGATTCAGAGCACAGACGGGTTTGTTCAGATAAAGGCATAATGAGGAAGGTTTCTGCCAGACAAATTAATAGGCCATGAGTGATACGAATTACTGTCCAAATACTCACAAATTCAATGGATGCAAGAATTGTGAAGGTGATATCAAAGAAGGGGTCCTATGTTAACATGTAACTTGGCCTGCTAAGTTTTTTTGGATTGAAAGAGCTTTTGATTTCTGTAAATAATCTCCTGATGCTGCAAATTCAACAAATTACCATTTTAGTTCTCTCTACAACCTTTAAAATGTTTTGATCTCTATTATGCATAATAATTTGAAACAGTGCATTTTGAGTTTTTTACTTCTAAAAAAAAATCTGTTATTAGGAGATTTGTTCAATAAAATTTGCATTATAATCAAACGGTTGATGGCTTGAAGATTATACTGACTGTCATTTGCATCGACTATTTAGGAAAATTAGCGAAAAATAACATTTGCATAATAATTTGGTATATACACACACAACACAGACAGTCGAGTCACATTATTATGACCACCTCCTACTTTCGATGTCGGCAGTGCATAGCCCATGTAGCGATAACCGACGGCATTTCCCTACTCCCGGCGGACGCGGCCAGCAGCCTGAATGTAGTTACCACCGGTTGTCCCCTTCCTTCCTCCATGGGACACCGGCTTGCTCTGCCACGAGGGCGCGCGCTTCCGACAATTCTTAAAGGGCCAGCGTGCACAGTAATTGTGCCCCAACCTATCTCTGCATACCCTGATGTATAAAAGGAAGTCTGCCTTGTATCCCAGTGCCTGAGCAATGTTGTTGCTAACCATGTGTTAGTTTGCAACGGTTCCGTAACCTGTTCCTTATACCTCTGTCCGTGAAGACTTCAGTATTCGTGTCCGTGACAAGTCCTGAATCTGCATCCAGAGTCCGTGTCAAGTCTAGTGTCTGTGGGACGACTTCAGTATCCGTGTCAAGTCCGGTGTCCAACACAAGCCAGCTTCCTATAATCCAGCACAAACCAGCTTCCTATAATTCTGCACTAGCCAGCTTCCTATGATCCAGAACGAGCCAGTTCCCGATAATCGAGCACAAGCCAGCTTCTAATAATCCGGCACAAGCTAGCTTTCGATAATTGAACACAAGCCGGCTTCCAGCTATCCGGCACCGGCCTGTCATGCAGGTACCATCGACCAAACAACTGTTTATATATTTTTTCGGTCAGCTGCCATTCCGTTGCGCGGAGTGGGTCCACATTCCTCGCGGTCGTGACAGCCCATGAAGGAAGTGATGTGTCGTGGGCTGACTTGGTGGGTATATAAGGTGTGCGATAGACTGTCACATATCACTCGTTGCCATGGGTGAAACGGGTGATTTATCAGAGTTGCAAAAAAGGGATGATTATTGACTTTCGGGCTACGGGTGGCCGTATTACTCAAACAGCGCGGTTTGTGAACTGTTTGCGTGTTGCTGTGATGTAAGTGTATCATGAGTGGAAAAATAGCACCATTGGGAATATCAGAGGTAGATACTGCGGAGCACCACGTGCCATTGATGTGAAAGGTGAACTTCGGCTACAAAGGCGTGCGAGGGACTAAAGACACGCTACAGTGGAGTAGCTCACCATGAAAATCAACCAGGGGGCTAACAGATGTGTGTCTAAAACCACAGTTCAGCGAACCCTACTCCGTATGGGCCTCCGAAGCAGACGGATAGTCACTGCTCCTATGCTAACAAAGGTGCATCGGAAAAAAAGGCTTCAATTTGCAGGGCAGTATCAGATTTGGACCACCGATGATTGGCAAAGGGTTGCCTTCTCCGATGAGTTAAGTTTCCTGCTTCATCAAATGAACGGACGTTGGCGTGTCAGGCGAGAAACATCAGAGAACAAACACCCTTCAGCCATTGCTGGAACCACACAAGCTGGTGGCGGCAGCATTATGGTCTGGGGAATTTTTTCATGGCATTCTCTGGGCCGCTCATCCGTGTGGAAGGCTCTGAACCGATTTGGGTATGGATCCATCGTTGCAGATCACGTCCCCCCAAACATGCTGTTTGTTTTCCCTGGGGCCAATGGAATCTTCCAGCAAGACAATTCGACATGTCACACGGCTAGAAATGTCCGACAGTGGTTGGAAGAGCACGACCAAGACCTCCAAGTACTTCCCTGGCTCCCTAATTCGTCAAACTTGAACCTAATTGAGCATCTGTGGGACCACCTTGATAGTCTTGTTCGCTTTATGGATCCTTGCCCATGCATCCTCCAGCAAATGTGGGATGCACTTCAGTCAGCACGGCTCCAGATACCTGAGACAACCTACCAGCACCTTTTTATTGAGTGTTTTTTGTGTATACAGTATATGTGTTTCCTCAGATGCTTTATTCCATGTTGGATGAAGAAAGCTAAGGTCTCGTTCACATCTGCGTCCATTAGGGGCCTCCGTGGCTGATCCAGCATGTTGCGCTATTTCCCGTAAAACCACGGACACCCCGATGGAAACCCATCGGCTGCCAGTGGTGCAACGGAACCGGCGCTTAAGTTTTTTTGCTTGTTCTCTGAAGGAGCAGAACAACGGAATGGCAAACGTTGGTGTGAGCCCAGCCTTAGTTGTCCCGAAAGCTTGCATTTTAACATAATTTATATTTTTTGGCCATGAAAAGGTATCACATATGCAAGAATGCTTTTTTTGTTTCTCTTACTGAGAGCATTAACCCCTTCCCGACATTTGAAGTATCCATACGCCAAAGTCGGGTAGGAGAAATATGGAGCGGGCTCACGGAGTGAACCCGCTTCATACGATGCGGGTGTTGGCTGTTTATTACAGCCGACACTTCAGAGTAACGAGCAGCATCGCGATCCCGCTCAATTAACTCGTTAAATGCTGCGGTCAATTGCGACCGTAGCATTAAAATCGTTAGAAAGAAGGGGGCGACCCCCTTTAACAGCTCATCGCGCCCCCCCCCCCCCCACAACGCAATCGTGGGGGGCGATGGTTGCTATGGCTGCTTGGGGGCCTAATGAAGGCCCCCAGGTCCGCCCTCTTTGTGCACCTATTAAGCCCTTAATAGTTGCCTATCAGAATCACGATATACTACAATACATTAGTATTGCAGTATATCGTGCAAGCGATCTAACGATCGCTGGTTGAAGTCCCCTAGGGGGACTAATAAAAAAAAAAGTAAAAATTAGTTAAATAAAGTTTTGTTTTTTTTTGTGTACAAAATAAATAAATAAATATTAAACATTCAAAAAAACACCCTTTTCACATTTTCCCCCTAGAGCATAGTATAAAAATAAATAAACATAATTGGTATCGCCGCGTCCGTAAAAGTCTGAACTATTACAATATATCATTATTTAACCGCCGTAAAAAAAACAAACCTTTAAACACCAGAATCTCAATTTTTTTGGTCACCTAATCTCCCACAACAAATGAAATAAAAAGTGATCAAACCGTCGCATGTACCCCAAAATCGTATTATTAAAAACTACAGCTTATCCCGCAAAAAATAAGCCCTCATACCACTTAATCAACGGAAAAATAAAAAAGTTATGGCTCTTGGAATTTGGCGACACAAAATAAAATTTTCTTTTTTACACTTGGTTTTTACTTGTAAAAGTAGTAAAATATAGAAAAAACGATATATATTTGGTATCGCCGTAATCGTATTGACTCACAGAATAAAGTTAACATGTTGTTTTAATTGCACAGTGAATTCCGTAAAAACGGCGCGCAAAAAAACCATGGAGGAATCGCTGTTTTGTTTTTTCATTTTCTACCCCACAAATATTTTTTTCCCGATTCCTAGTACATTATATGGCAAAATAAATGGTGCTACGAAAAACTACAACTCGTCCCGCAAAAATCAAGCCCTCATAGCACTATATCGACCGAAAAATAAAGACGCTATGGCTTTTGGAAGGTGGGGAGGAAAAACGAAAATGAAAATCTGAAAAAAGGCTGCGGCGGGAAGGGGTTAAAACTTTTTTCAACTGGCTAACTTGGTATCAAAATATTTTTTTTTTTCTTCGAGTTATCTGAGGAACTGAGTACTTGAGCCTTATCAAACGCTCCAAATCATTTATTCTGCTGGTAGGAAAGAAATTGCAATGGTGACTGATTATTTCTTTTTTTGTATGTAAAAAAAACAAAAACAATTTTCACTGGTTATTATAAGGAAGAGAACTTTTTGTACCAGTAAAATAAAAGAACTAGACGATAAAGCTGCTGAATCCGTGAAGGAACAACTTACAAGGGGCCCCTTAGGACAAATGCGAAGCAAGGACAAATGTTTTTGCCTGAATCTTGGGACCTGTCGTGATCCTGGGTGACATTAGGGCCCCTGCTCCCTGTCCATTTTTGTTTTGTTCTTTTCTTGCAGTGCCTGGAAGGCCCTTTAGCGAAGCTCTTTCCTTGTAAAGAATATGAATTGCACTACTAATTAAATGCAATGTTAAATGCTTTTGTATCAAAAAAGACCAAGTAAACATAGTGTACCATTATAGAATTGCACAAAGGAAATAACAGCGGGTTTATTTTACAACGTGCTATGTATTTTTGTTAAATAGTGTATATGAGATCCTGATCTCATACTTTGTAGTGATGACGTGCTAAAAATAGCAGCGATGTGCTCATGTGGTCAGGTTGACCCTGTTTATTATGGGAAGCCGTCATTAGGTTAACCCCTAGGATACCAAAAAAGCTAAATTAATAGAATCATCTGCTCTCTGAAAACAGCCCCTGAAATGCCACACTGGGGCAGAATGAAAGGCTCTATATGCAGAAGTGGCTCTATGATCCTGGGGCAGCCTCCAAGGTCAATCAGAAGCTCCAAGAGGGATTATGTGATACCACAGACAGAGTAACGAAGTGCACAGATTGTGAATAGACATCCCGTGGAATGTCTATTCACTGTCTAAACACTTCAGTATCGTTAATGTGTTAGTATAAGACAGCACATAAGGATCTAGCAGGATCCCTATGCGCTGCCTAAATGAATGGAGAGGAGTGCATGACGCTGATTGGTCACGGATTGGTCAGCGTCATACACTCCCCTGTACAACACCCACTTGGTCTAAAGTAAAAACACGCCCACTTGGGCATTAAGCAACTCATTAGCATAAATCTAAAATCGCTAATGAAGTGGTGAAAATAGATCGTTTTATTAAATAAAAAGCATTACTGTCACCTACATTATAGTGCCGATCTCCTTATATAGGACACAGGGCACTTATAATGTGGTGACAGAGACTCTTTTGGCCTTCAGCTCATTTGTCTTAAAAGGGGCTAGGATGCCTGCCAGTACTCAATCAAGATTTTCTTTTACTGCTGCTATATACGTTTCTAAAAATAAATTCAGATGGAGAACCCCTTTAAATCAGTGACAATGGTAAACTTGTATAGTTGGCAGACCTTAAAATCACTCGTCTATATTTAGTAAATGTCTGTCATAAATAACAAGGTCATAAAAGGTAACCTAAGAAGGACGGTTCACAAGAATCTCACAGGTCTTAGAAAATGAATTACTATAGAAGGAAATCAGCGTATTACATCTACTAAGCTGCACGTGGGGTATTTATGGGTCATGTATATTTCTGGCAGGATAAATCCCTAAGAATAGATGTTTTCTCACACTGTTCTTTCAGGGTTTCATTAAAGCGGATGGTATACAAAGAAACCCTATGCATATATGTCACCCAGGCAGCTTCTCTGCCTTGACGAAGGTCATTGCAGCATGTAAACCAGTTAAGGCCGTGTTCACATCAGCGTTGGCTTTCCGTTGAGGGGTTCCGTCTGAGGTTTCCGTCGGGTGAACCCCTCAACGGAATGTCAAACGGAAACCTTAGCTTCCGTTTGCATCACCATTGATATCAATGGTGATGGAAACATTGCTAATGGTTTCCGTTTGTCACCATTCCGGCAGGTTTACGTTTTTTTGACGAAATCAATAGCGCAGTAGACATCAATGGTGATGCAATCAGAAGCTAAGGCTCCCGTTTGACTTTCCGTTGAGGGGTTCACCCAATGGAAACCTCCGACGGAACCCCTCAACGGAAAGCCAACGCTGATGTGAACAGGCCCTAACTTCAACCGGCGACTCTCTAGTTGTAAAACTACAACTCCCAGGCTACCCTGACTGCCAGAGACACCCACTCCCCCCAGCCAGAATTTCTTGTTGAATATAAAGAGTCATTAACTGACTTAGACGTTGTAATATCACCTCATCAGTGACATATTTTACACTTCTGACCATGTAGCCACAGCTCTTATTATACAATTAGGTGGAAAGATTACGCAATATAGTTAGAAATGGTTCCATATTTTCTAGCATACGTTTTCCGGTTTTATACGGATAAATACCGGGGTAAAATGTATTTCTTATTTTTGCAAGATCAATTGATTGGTCTGCTCTATATGGATGGTGTACATACAGGAACATTAATTCTGCAGTTACACTTCAATATTGCCTGTATCTAGCAGAGAATCTTGTATTAATCTGTAATCTTGCAAGTACTGCCTCTCTGTTTCTCCAAGTAAAGGATGTAGGGACCGACAGTACTGCCTCCCTGTCTCTCCCTTTAAATGATGTGGTCACAGATAGTACTGCCTCCCTGTCTCTATCTTTAAATTATGTGTTTACAGATAGTACTGCCTCCCTGACTCTTCCTGTGAATGATGTAGTTACAGATAGTACTGCCTCCCTGTCTCTCCCTGTAAATGATTTAAGTAGAGATAGCACTGCCTCCCTGTCTCTTCCGGTAAATTATGTAAATACAGATAGTACTGTCTCTCCCTGTAAACTGTGTAGTTACAGACAGTACTGCCTCCCTGTCTCTCCCTGTAAATGATGTAGGTCCAATTCACACAGCATCCTTTTTCTTACCCTGTGCGGTCAATACTACTTCCTATTCATGAACTTTCTTTGGACTTCCTGTCTTTCTGGAATATTTCTATTCTTAAAGCCTAACTGTACATATGTTAACCGTTGAACATTATTTGACCGTTTAGTACCACCTACACAAAAAGTTGAGTCATTTTGCAAACACACTGATCTTGAGTTACAGCCTGTATTATCCCTTTAATGACCGCCAATAAGATTTCTTATGGTGGTCCTTACGGGTACCCAATGCCACAGCGCCGCCTTCTCAAGGCGCTGTTTTATAAGTTCCGCACGGATGTCCCATGCCTACTAGAGTGGGTGCCAGGCTGCCTAATGAAAGCCGGGCTTCTGCTCTAACTCCATGAAAGATTCCAGCCGTTTAACCTCTTAGATGCCGTGGTCAATAGTGACTGCGGCATCTAAGTCGTTTCAGAGATAAAGGACTTCCTCTGTTACCATCAGCACCCCCACAACATGAGCACGGGGTGCTAATGGTTTCCATGTCAGCCGGGGGCCTAACAAAGGCCCCCAGGTCTTCCAGCGCTGTATGCCTGCCAGAAATGGCCTAATGAAATGTCTGTCAGTTTTACACTGACAGGCATAATACACTGCAATACAGAAGTGACCGACTGTAACTCACAATGCTCTTTCCTGATGTCCCTTTAAGCTGGATGTGAGGCACAGTATACAGCTGCCCAAACTGTGGTTCTAGGACCTGTATACTGAGAGCTTTCCACACCTACTAGATAAGCATTTTATTACCAATGCCTTTTTTTAACCCTTTCCTGCCGCAGAGAGTTTTAAATTTTTCGTTTTTACCTTTCAAGAGCTTAAACTTTTTTTTTTTTTCTACATGAGGACTTGTTTTTTGCGGGATGAGTTGTATTTTTAATGGCACTATTTCTTGTACAATATAATGCAATGAAAAACTTGTAAATATTGTTTTGTTGGGGGGAAATGGAAGAAAATAGCAATGCTATCACTGTTTTTTATGTTTTTATTTTACGGCGTTCACCACAAGGTAAAAATGACGTTAACTTTATTCTGCATGTCAATACGATTACGGCGATGTGTCGTTTTTATCGGTATACTTTTTTTTGGTACATATGACTTTTTGATTACTTTTTATTACATTATTTTGTATTTTTTTTGTATTATTTGTTCACCATGCGGGGTAAATAACATAATAATTTATTAGTTCAGCTCGTTATGGATGCGACTATACCAATTATGTTTTTTTATTTAGATTATTTTACGTTAAAAAAAAAGGGGAAACTTTTTTTACTTTGAATATTTTTGAAAATTGTATTATACTTTTGAAAATTTTTACTCAGTCCAACTATGTGATGACGTAAGTAATATACTGCAATACTTCTGTATTGTCCTTTTAGTGTTATCCTTTTAAGCCCTTAGTAGGATAAGATGGCAGACCTGGGGGTCTTCTTTAGGCCCCTGGCTGCCATAACAGCCCATCGGCTCCCTGTGATCGGTGGTGACAGAGAGCCCCCCCTGTCTTTCAGCATAGCTGCTGCGGTCGATATTGGTCGGGGCATCTGAGTAATTTAACAACCAGGATCGGCATTCTCTCCATTTCTGGCTGTAAGAACAGGGTGTCAGATGTATTATACAACAGACATGCGCTGCGTATGGAGTGGGATTAGCTCTTGAGTCCGCTCCATTGTCCCCCTTCAGACTTCCAAAATACATGTACGGCGGATTTCGGGAAAGGGGGTAAAGTGACACGGTCATGACAGTCGCACATTTAAGGAATATCGCTATCAAATTCATCTAAGCCAATTAAAGTTAAGACTGATTGAATGTGTTTTCCAATCAAAAACCTATGGTATGTTAACTGGATGTGATTAGTAAAGGTACTAAGACTGAAAGAGCTAAAACCACTGGGACCCCACCAATCCTGAGAACAGGTAAAGAAGTGGTCATAGTAATCTTAGAGGGGAAAAGCCCTTCAAGGTCATTAATTTAATGCAGCCAAACGCAATTTATAATAACATCAATAGAAAGAGTTACAGATGTAGTTCATGAAATGGAGTTTTCCTGAATTGTTCCATTTTTTTCCCCAGTTTATCACATAGTTTTGCTATGAAGTAATTGTGGTTGAGTGTCATCCACTGAGAGTAACTGAAACCAGACAGTCCATAAAATAAGATTCCAGTATAGGACGTGCAGATCTCATTAGACCTACAGGTACCCTATGAAATGTAAAATGCTGCGGAATATGTTGGTTCCATATAAACATTTATTATTATTATTATTTGAATGTAATCTAATAGTGCAATGTTATGTCTAATTAAAACTTCTATTCAATTAATAAGATTGTCGGTGGACACTAGCCTTAAGTGCCAGGCCATTTTTGGTGTCCATCCTTTGGCAGGGGTAGCTGATGTGCCCTGTGCGACTGCAGAGGTTGTAAACCCCTGTGGTCAGACCTGCCCATAATCATTAGTTTACCTGGGTTGCATAACAATGAACCACCAGATCATTAGGAAATAGCAAGATCACTACTTATAAAGATTAAACTGCTGAATCGACAAGGACTGGATACTACAACAACTCTCTTTCCCCTGTTCTGTGCTTGTCTTGTAAATGTCCTCTATGATAAACATCCACTATTATCAGATTGTAGCCCTTCTGGATCTGGACAGAACATACTGTATTGTGAAGCACACAAAATAACCGAGATAGACACTAAATCACCAGAGACTGACACCAAATCACTGCATTACCGGAGATGGACACCAAATCACTGCATTACCGGAGACTGACACCAAATCACTGCATTACCGGAGATGGACACTAAATCACTGCATCACCGGAGATGGACACCAAATCACTGCATTACCGGAGACTGACACCAAATCACTGCATTACCGGAGATGAACACCAAATCACTGCATTACCGGAGATGAACACCAAATCACTGCATCACCGGAGATGGACACTAAATCACTGCATCACCGGAGATGGACACCAAATCACTGCATCACCGGAGACTGACACCAAATCACTGCATCACCGGAGACTGACACCAAATCACTGCATTACCGGAGATGAACACTAAATCACTGCTTCACCGGAGATGGACACTAAATCACTGCATCACCGGAGATGGACACTAAATCACTGCATCACCGGAGATGGACACCAAATCACTGCATCACCGGAGACTGACACCAAATCACTGCATTACCGGAGATGAACACTAAATCACTGCATCACCGGAGACTTACACCAAATCACTGCATTACCGGAGATGGACACTAAATCACTGCATCACCGGAGATGGACACTAAATCACTGCATCACCGGAGATGGACACTAAATCACTGCATCACCGGAGATGGACACTAAATCACTGCATTACCAGAGATGGATACTAAATCACTGCATCACCGGAGATGGACACTAAATCACTGCATTACCAGAGATGGATACTAAATCACTGCTTCACCAGAGATGGACACTGAGGCCCCATGCACACGAACGTAAAAACGCCCGTAATTACGGCCCGTAATTACGGGTCCATAGACTTCTATTGGCCACGGGTACCGCCCTGTATGCTTACGGGAAGGTGCCCGTGCCGTTAAAAAATATAGAATATGTCCTATTTCAGGCCGTAATAACGGCACGGGCAGGCCCATAGAAGTCTATGGGGCTCCCGTAATTACGGGTGACTACGTGTGTGCACCCGTAATGACGGGAGCGTTGCTAGGCGACGTCAGGGGATAGTCACTGTCCAGGGTGCTGAAAGAGTTAACTGATCGGCAGTAACTCTTTCAGCACGCTGGACAGTGACTACCGATCACAATATACTGTACATCAACCTGTAGAAAAAATAGAAGTTCATACTTACCCAGAACTTCCTGCTTCTTCCTCCAGTCCGGCCTCCCAGGATGACGTTTCAGCCCATGTGACCGCTGCAGCCAATCACAAGCCAATCACAGGCTGCAGCGGTCACATGGCTGCCGCGTTATCCAGGGAGGTCGGACTGGATGTCAAGAGAGGGACGTGTCACCAAGGCAACGGCCGGGTAAGTATGAATTTCTTTTACTTTTTCTGCGGAAAGGGCTGTCCCTTCTCTCTATCCTGCACTGATAGAGAGAAGGGGCTGCCGATTACTGCAGTGCAATTTTGCAGCGAAAACGTGCCCGTAAATACGGGTGGAATACTGGTCGAATACGTGTGACCAAGTACCCGATTCTACGGGAGGACAAAAATACGTTCGTGTGCATGAGGCCTAAATCACTGCATCACCAGAGATGGACACAAAGGCCAGGGCAACAATGAGACTTTTTGTAGAACATTGTGTCACGCACCTCGTGTAGGTGCAATGATCTGAAGGACAATGGCAGAGAAGTGACTCCTAGCAAGAAATTGCCTGTACACGCAGACTACCTAGGAGAACATACAGGAGCTGAGTGAGGAGGACAATATGCCAATAGTAGCTATTAAGATGCAAAACACTTTGTTGCGGTTCTGGGATTGAGAATCTATGCTTGGGGCAGGTGAGATTCTGGGCTATGTTGCGTGACCTACCTCTATAGGCAAAAGTGACAGTGAGCAAGTGTTACTATGAGAAACAAGTTTACAGACAACCTTGCAATGTTGCAAAAAAATCGGACCTTAGATTTTTTACAACCGTAGCAAATTTGCCCACAATTTTATTTCTCGTAGGGAAAGATTGAGGTTATGGCAATCCCGCAATTTTACCATGACTTGGCGTTTACAGAATGTCGCTGTATAGCCTTAGTCTTAGTCCAAAATCTATGTGTAACTGTAGAAAGTGTAAGTGCATGGACCAGAGTCATCCACTCACAATTCGTATGTTCTCTCAAATTACAGATCTTGCCATTTTCTCATCCGTTTTATGGCATTGCTCCAAGTCATGGAGTTGTGCGTTAAGTTCACTACTGTGCGTTGTCATAGCTTAAAAAACAACATTTCCCCCGCTCCCAGGTAACCGAAACTCCCAGTCCTAAAATATCCCTTTTTTTTTAAAGTTAATCTTACACATTCCTTACTAACTTGGGGTAGAAGTAACTTTCCAAAACAGTTGCATTTTTGGACCAAGTTATCATCTGTATTAAAATCTTTATTTTTTTTTCCTACAGACAATTGTTTAACCAAGCAGCAAGAATCTGTTTCTAATACAACCCAGATGTGTTCCTTTGTGGCTTGTACTGATTCCTGGGATTCACTAAATGGTTTAAATGTCCAACTATTGTTTTTGGCCTACATAATGTTAAAATGTATTTATTATATTAATTATTGTAAAACTCTTATTACAGGAACTGTAAAGCCAGAAATTAATGATTAATCTAAACAGAAGTAAAACTTGTCCACATTGTTTGCCATTCTGTAGGATTTCTGTAGCTTCTGCAAAAACAGTCTGGTAGAAATCTTGCAGAGAACACCGGTGCTAATTTCCTCCTGACCCATGCCATTTTTGCTGATGAAGGGTGGGACTCAGCCAAGGGGCTGGGTTTGGCATGCCTGGGCTCATTTGAGACAGCAGTTGGGTGGCTTGTGCTGCAGCCAGTTGCCTTACAGCCAGAGATAGGACTGATCTAAGGTTTGTGAGAAGCTTCAGCCAATAGCTGCAAAGCAGGAAGTGATGTCAGAGAAGGGGGCATTGTTTTGGCAACTTCTCCTCTACAGCCCAGCAACATGCAGTAATTTATTACTGCCCATGGTGTTATGGACCAGCAGTGTACACCGCACCGTGTAAATCTGTATTCAGGGGATTAGAATGAAAGAATTAACGGGTTGGTGTGTTACATGACCCTAGTATGTGCATTTTACTTCTAATGAATGCAGTCCGATCCTGCATTTATGTTCTATTCTACTTCCTCCTCTTCTTGAAAACAGTAGAAGAAGGAGCAGATGGAAGTCCCAAACCAAAGACCATTTTCTTCAGGCTTTTTAATGGAGTGTGAACTGATTAGACTTTTAACCAGAGGTGTAAACAGAGGAGGGAAGGTCTCACAAGAAAACCATTTAGAATGTCTTTGGTAACCCCCACACCACTCCATTACTGTATGCAGGAAGAAAATACTTCACTCCCCTTCTCCTTTTTTATATATGTATATATTTTTTTATAAATAAATTTTAGTTGCAAAATATTCAGAATTACAATAAATATATACTATTATTCCCTTCCTTCCCTCTGCACTAGGGAAACAAAAATATACTGTACAACTAAATGCATAAATATTGACTAACCCATAGGGCTAGACTCAATACTAATTCACTCTCACTAGCCTCTACGATATTTTAGGTTTTCCTCCCCTTGGGTAGATCTCTAAATCCACAGATTCCCACATTCAAAATATCTGCTAGACTTGTTTAGCCTTATAGTTTAGCTAAACGTTTGACAAACTTCTGACATGTCATAGTGACATGTCAGAAGTTTGGATTGGTGGGGGTCCGAGCACTGAGACCCCCACCATTCGCTAGAACGAAGCCGCTGAAGTTCTCGTGTGAGCGCTAAGCTGCTTCGTGTCTGTTCGGCTCTTTCCGGAAAGCCGATGTATCGGAGTACGGAGTCATAGACTTTCTATTGAGTCCAAATACTGATACATTTATTACCGGAAAAAGTCGAACAGACATGTAGCAGCTGAGCGCTCACACGAGAACTTCAGCTGCTTCGTTCTAGCGATTGGTGGGGTCTCAGTGCTCGTACCCCCACCAATACAAACGTCTGACATGTCACTATGACATGTCAGAAGTTTGTCAAACGTTTAGCTTCACTTTAAAGAGAACCTTTCACCTCCCCATACATGTGCAGCTGAGTGCAGCATGTAATGGGGAGGGCTGCACAAACCCTGGGGCACTTTACATTTTTTTCTACCTCCCTCCGTTATTTAGATATCGGTGCCGTTATTTTTGGCGCCCGATATTTAAATAACCCCCTGAACTGTCAACGGGGTGTGTACTGGCAATGGGGCGTTTTACTATGGCTGTGACACTGTCCAATCAGATATGGACAGTGCCACAGCTAGAGCGACGAGAAAGAGTGTGCACGCTCTCATTCTTCAGCTTTCAAGATCAGTCTTTTCTCCTGAACTAGCAAGGAGCGTGTCACTGCTACGGACAGTGTAAGGGCTGTGGAGTGGAGAGTGCGCTCTGATCTCTTCAGCTCTTGTGAGAGATCAGTCTTGTACTTTGTCTGCCGAACGGGCAAGGGGGCGTGTCACTGCTACGGACCGTGTAAAAGCTGAGGAGCGCATACACTGTCCGTAGCAGAGACACGCCCCCTTGACAGTTCGGCAGACAGTACAAGACTGATCTCTCGCACTCCACTCCACAGCCCTTACACTGCCCGTAGCAGTGACACGCTCCTTGCCAGTTCGGCAGAAGACTAATCTTGAAATCTGAAGAGTAACAGTGAGAGCGTGCGCGCGCACACACTCTCTCTCCTCGCTCTTGCTGTAACACTGCTCGCTCTTGCTGTAACACTGTCCATATCTGATTGGACAGTGTCACAGCGATGTTACACGCCCCCTTGCCAGTACACGCCCCGTTGACAATTCAGGGGGTTATTTAAATATCGGTCGCCAAATATAACGGCACTGATATCTAAATAACGGAGGGAGGTAGAAAAAAATGTAAAGTGCCCCAGGGTTTGTGCAGCCCTCACCATTACATGCTGCACTCAGCTGCACATGTATGGGGAGGTGAAAGGTTCTCTTTAAGTAGTACATTTTCTCATATTGGATCATACAACTAACATTATTTATCCACTCAAAAATAGAGGTAGTCTTGACCGTTATCCATTTAAGAGCAGCAATTTCAAAACTACATTTTCATATTTTCCTACTTGACCAAGCATTCCCGGGTCACCCAGAACACACACGCTATTGTCTTATCAGGAATCTGAATCTTCTAGATTTCATATATAAATTTAATGTCCCCTTCCCAGAAGTCTCTTTTTTTGCACAGCTCCATAACATATGTTGTAAGTCGCCAACCTCTGTCCTACAGTTTGGACATTTTGGATTCTTTTTTATGTCTTGGATAATCTAAATGGCGAGTAATAAGCCCTATAAACTTTTTGGAGTTGTATTATTCTACTATCCGAACTAAGTACTATATCACTTGTGAGAGCCGACTTATTCACCACCCTGCTCCCGTTTTGGCTCAATTTGTTATTTTCTTGTAAGAAAATGAAACTACAGGTTAAAGAAGTCTTTAGAAATAAATAAGAAGTTGTCCGTGTTATTATTAGTTGGGGATACCTTCAAGGCTTTCTTAAAGGGGTTATCTTTCATTTTAAAATTGGTGGCCTATTGTAAAGGATCTGCCAGGCACAGCTTCGGGGTTAACTCCCAGAACTAATCAGTCAGCACCTGAGAATACATCCCTGAGACTGACTCCTGCTTCCACCATTCAGGCTGGCAGGCTTAGGAGTGGGAGAGCCTATCGTAACCTGGCCAGACTCAGCTAGCTCCCGCCCTCGGTCTATTTAAGCCTGCCCTTCCTGTCCCTCGGTGCTTGTGATTCTTTCCTTGTGGTTTCCTGGCCCAGCTACAGCTCCTGCTATTTTTGATCCTGCTCCATACAGACCCTGGCTTACCGACTACTCTTCTGCTCTGCGTTTTGTACCTCGCACACTCCTGGCTTGACTCGGCTCGTTCACCACTCTGGTTGCTCACGGTGTTGCCGTGGGCAACGGCCCCTTTTCCTTGCTTGTGTTCCTTTGTGTGTTTGTCGTGCACTTACTGAGCGCAGGGACCGCCGCCCAGTTGTACCCCGTCGCCTAGGGCGGGTCGTTGCAAGTAGGCAGGGACAGACTGGCGGGTAGATTAGGGCTCACTTGTCCGTCTCCCTACCCCCTGCCATTACACCTATACTTGGGCTAGGCTATCAATATTAAGGGGTCCAACTCTGCATCCCTACTAATCCGGTGTTTGAAGGGGCCTCTTCATTGTTTACTTCGGGCCTTATTTTTTTTTGTACTTGCACACGTCGTTATTTTCGTAGCGGCTGTGCAGAGTATTGCAGCGCTGTCCCATTCATGGAAAATTGCTGCAATACCTTGCATAGCCACTACGAAAGTTATATAGCTGCTGCCATACACTTGATAACGGTCTCCTATTGAGCCGTGTCTCTGGGGGATCCGATTTGATGAGAGAAAAACCGGTTAGATGCTATTGACCGCCGGATCTAAGTGGTTTAAGGGACGGAATCGGAGATACATCTGATCCTAGCCGTTAGAGCAGGGTGTCAGCTGTAATATACAGCTGCCTGTGAACCCGCTCCTTACTTCTCCTCACCCATCATGACATGCAGTTATGTCATGGGTTAAGAGGAGCCCTTAGTAAAGAAATTAGCTGGTATAAACGAGGAAAAAGAGTCAAGGTGGTTTTACAGGGACATATATCGCCCGTGTTTTAACCACCGTTAATAATAGTCAATCGAGACCGTTTCTTGATCGGTGCTCGTTTGCTACATACACAAGGAGCAACGATTGTTAAGAATAGGGATGAAGGATTCTGAAATCGATCGTTCATCCCCATGCATTTGTATTATGTCGGCAGCACAGCTCCCTATTTACACGGGGACATGCGCTGCCGACCAGCGTCCATTTTATTTCACAGCATAAAAGAAGCGATCAGCCGATGTTTGCTCGTTCATCGTCTGATCTTTGTCCTGTTTACCCGATCATTGGTCCATGTAAAAGGGCATTTAGTGAATGAAGTGTTGATAGGAGCGTTGCATAGAGGAAACTGCACAGGGGCATTTGAGAAATTGGCAAGAGTATCAAAAATTATATGAAAATGATGTTGTCTCTAAGGAGTTAAAAATGCAACAATTCCTGAGATATAAAAATTGGGTTGAAAGGAGTATTCCAGGAAGAACTCTAGAAAATTGAAAAAATCTGCAGCAAAATAAATATATATCTGCTATTAGATCACTGGGGGGTGAAATTGGGACCGATTTAGATAAAATTACGATAGAATTTACCGTATATACAACAGAAAATAAATTTAATTCCACTGATGTAAAAGCGAATAAAGACAGGATTGGATGGATTCTATCAGAAATGCATGGGTATCTTCAAGAGAATATATTATTAAAATTTTAAAGAGGTCATGTCCATGGAAAACCTCCCGAATATAATGTAAGAAGCACTAACTATACTTGTATTAAAAATGGCAAAGACCAACTAGTCACGGACTCCCATAGCCCCATATCCCTGATTAATGCTGATGCTGAATTCTTGGCCAAGGTTTTGGCCATGCGTTTGTCTAAAGCTATATCTTATTTGATCCATAGTGATTAAACTGGATTTTCGAAGAATAGATTCACACATGCGGTAAGACGATTATTTATGAAAATGCAATTAGTGCCTGACATCCCTGGGAAGAGAGATATTATATCACTTGACGCAGCCAAGGCCTTCGGTTGAATGTAATTTTCTTTCTTATAGGAGACATTGCAATATATGGGTTTTGGACTTATGTTTATAAGTTAAAATTATATCGGGATCCTATGGCAAGAATAGGTTTTAATGGGCAATTATCTGACTTTTGTAATTAGCGGGGGACTAGGCAGGGCTGGGGTGTCCATTGTCACCTTGCTTTTTGCTCTTACAATTGAAAGGAGACCCTGAAATAATCGGATTTGATTATGATGGAAGACGTGAAGGGATAGCATTATTGGCGGATGATATTTTACGGTTTATGGGTTTGAAATCTTTGATTGAAAAGTCACTTGGAAATAAAGAATTGGGCAGACTATGGATTACAAATCAACTGGGGGTAATCCACAATTATGGGATTAGATGGTGGTCAAGCCCTCCCAACCACCAGGCTAAGGGTGATCGATACTGGCCCATCTTTTAAATTCTTCTCTCGTTACCCAAAGCAATAAGGGGCAATGAAAATCCACCTAGGCAAGAAGAGATTTGGATGCATTACCTTGCCACAAAGTCTCATGGTGTGGGAATTGAGAACCATGAAGAAGATTTTTTTTTTTTTTTTTTTTTTTTGTAAAATGCCCCTAATGTTTTATTAAGTATATGGCTGCTTACTACATTAAGTATAAATGTGTATTGGGGGTAATTGAGCTTTATTACTTCAGTATCAAACAAAGCATCTGAATAATCAGCAAATCAGGTCTTAATGTTTTGCATGAAGATCTCAGAATGTGTCTCCACCACCATAAGGGCTAGATTGGGTGACCCACCAGTTACATTGGAAATCCCCCTTAGAGTTCAGGGAAGCTTATTTATCTTATGAACTTTGATGGAAAGTGAGTAATTTCACAAAACATTTGGTACAGGCTTCTACCTGACAAACCTTAGAGGTACAGATGAGAAGTCTAACCCACAGGACAAGGCTCACCAGGCAGCACAGGCTTTGATTTTCCGATCAACATTTTTTATTTTCTAGAAAACAAAAGATCTTTATCTGGGTTACAAACAACTTTCCATAACACGTTAAGCTGTTTTCTATAGAAAAAAATACATTTCCACCATGAACTACCCACAAACAAAATCTTATGTGCTTTCACTTTCACCTCTTCTGCCACAAGCATACCCTTTTTGTTAATGTTCCTTTTAACCTTTTATTGTACCCATGATACGGTTAAAAAAAAAATTCTAGGTTACAAAATATATTTTTAAATACCCTTTTAGGGATTTCTGAGTTATTAGTGTGAGTCCCTCTTTCATGACTCATCTATAAGAAAGAACATGGAGCAACTACAAAACATTTCTCACTCTGGCGGACCCAGCACAACCTTGCATTACACGGACAGCCCAAAGATTTAATTGAGAAACTATATAAAACTTAATTTTCCCTGTGGTGGCGCTGCAGGGAAATTGAACACTTCCTGCTGGATTCTTACACACATATTACAGCTGATTGCTGGTGGTCCTAGGAGCAGGACATGATCAGCTTATCTTTGGGGGACCCTCCAAAAAAAAAAAAAAAAAAAAGATAGTAATTGCGTGCTTTGTACAAACTCCTACAGTTTACAAGTACATACTGTAACGTCCGTGGTCGCTGACCACGTACTCCTTCCATCCAGTCGACGCCCTTCTCTCCAGAGATGTCTGCACATACGGCCGTCCTGTTGCACAGTGACCACCAGGGTGCGCTCACGAGCTCAGTCCAGATTTAAGAAGAGATTGAGCTGATTGCTCCCAGAGCACCCTGGGCTATAAGAAGTTCCCAGCCCCATCCTCCCATGCCTGAGCGTTGTTTGTCGTATCCTAGTTTGTCTATGCAAATGGTCTCCTAGTGTCTTCCAGTTCCCAGTGTTTACCATACCTGTATCCCGTGCTATCCTGGTCAAGTGCCGTGCTGTGCTGCATACCACGCCTGTCCTGCTTCTCCACGCCTGACGTCTGCCTGTTGCCTAGTCCCAGCCTTGCTACTGTCAGAGCTGCCACAGGTACCCTATACGAACTCCAGACTGTTTCCTGCGCCCTGTTGGCCAGCTGCCATACCGCCAAGGCGGTACGGTCCAGTGGGTCCACAAACCCAAAGTGACACATACTTTACATGCCATTACTTATCCTGCTGGTGGAGTCAGTGTATTCCTACATTACATTACTAATCCTGTGCTGATCCTGAGTTACAGTCCATACAATACTCCAGAGCTGCACTCACTATTCTGCTGGTGGAGTCACTATATACATACATTATATTACTTATCCTGTTCTGATCCTGAGTTACAATCTGTATAATACTCCAGAGCTGCACACACTATTCTGCTGGTGGACGTAGTGTATACCTACACTATGTATCCTGTGCTGATCCTGAGTTACGTCCTGTATTGTACTCCAGAGCTGTACCCAATATTTTGCTGGTGGAGTCACTGTGTACATATATTACATTACTTATGCTGTACAGATCCTAAGTTACACCCTGTATTATACTCCAGAGCTGCACTCTACATTCTGCTGGTGGAGTCACTGTGTACATACATTACATTACTTATCCTGTACTGATCCTGAGTTACATCCTGTATTATACTCCAGAGCTGCATTCACTATTCTGCTGGTGGAGTCACTTTGTACATACATTACATTACTTATCCTGTACTGATTCTGAGTTACATCCTGTATTATACTCTAGAGCTGCACTCACTATTCTGCTGGTGGAGTCACTGTGTACATACATTACATTACTTATCCTGTACTGATCCTGAGTTACATCCTGTATTATACTCCAGAGCTGCACTCACTATTCTGCTGGTGGAGTCACTGTGTACATACATTACATTACTTATCCTGTACTGATCCTGAGTTACATCCTGTATTATACTCCAGAGCTGCACTCACTATTCTGCTGGTGGAGTCACTGTGTACATACATTACTTATCCTGTACTGATCCTGAGTTATATCCTGTATTATACTCCAGAGCTGCACTCACTATTCTGCTGGTGGAGTCACTGTGTACATACATTACATTACTTATCCTGTACTGATCCTGAGTTACATCCTGTATTATACTCCAGAGCTGCACTCACTATTCTGCTGGTGGAGTCACTGTGTACATACATTACATTACTCATCCTGTACTGATCCTGAGTTATATCCTGTATTATACTCCAGAGCTGTACTCACTATTCTGCTGGTGGAGTCACTGTGTACATACATTACATTACTTATCCTGTACTGATCCTGAGTTATATCCTGTATTATACTCCTGAGCTGTCGTTTACACCAATAGAAGTCTCAGCGTGGTGGAACCCAAACCAATCTGGAAAGAAGGGCCCCCCAGCATAATGTTATGGTTTTGAGATCTCCTGGTTCTAAAGCTGAAAGTCCTACGATGTTACAGTGTATCAGTGCAGGTAAAATGTATCACTTTGGAGTCCAGGCTGGAAACAAGTAAACATAGTAATTAATAAAGTTGTTTTTTGTTTTTTTTACTTACAACAAGCAAAAATATTGAAAATTAAAACACATCCTATATTGGAAAGTTAAACAAACCCCTTCTTAACTATTTTGATGGGGTGGGGGGGGGGGGGGGAGAGTTACATTCCAAGAACAATTTGGAGGAAGCAATCAGCTGGAATATCATTAGCCGCCCCTGGGTTTACATGAGTCTTCCTCATGTGTTAGGAATTATTTAATGTCTACTTGTTTTGTGACTTCATACTGTGAGATTTAACAACATTTCTTGCACTGTTATTGCTTCGTCCGGATTGAACTGGTCCAGACAAATGTAATATTCACAGCGAGAAGTTTTTTTTATTGCTGCTGGTGCTTCATGGAAAATGAGAGGAAAATTGAAGTGTACACCTCAAACATATTTCTTGTCTAAGGAAAGTAAAGTTTCCATAGTCCATTATTTTGGATGAACAGGCAAAATTTCATTTCCTCCCATAATTCACCATGCTCGCATTAAATAAACAGATATCTGCACAGTGAGACCGGCCCTATGTTTTACAGAGGAAGGGGAGCAGGTTGGAGAATGGAAATGTTACATTTTATTCAGACTGGGGCATGAGAAAACCTGCTGGTGCTCGTAGAAAAATTAATTACAGTTGTTAGTAGTATATCAATTTCACCAATCAACTCATGGAAAGTATAAAATATCCACAATGAATATAAACCCTTAGCTCGTTCTCTATCTTCAGACCTTAAATCTGTCTCTAGGGAAGCTGAGAGACCACCAATATAGCCACTATTATAGCTTCCTCAAAGGATGTCACCGAGCCTGAACTCCCGAATTTGATTAGTTATATACCAGAATATGCCCAGGTTATACCAGTATGCTCCATATCACTATATACAAGAAGATGTATAACTTATACCAGCTGTACATATATAATTATATAAGGAAGATACCCAGGTTATACCAGCATGCTCCATATCACTATATACAAGAAGATGTATAACTTATACCAGCTGTACATATATAATTATATACAGGAGATACCCAGGTTATTCCAGCATGCTCCATATCACTATATACAAGAAGATGTATCACTTATACCAGCTGTACATATATAATTATATAAGGAAGATACCCAGGTTATACCAGCATGCTCCATATCACTATATACAGGCAGATGTATCACTTATACCAGCTGTACATATATAATTATATACAGAAGATATCCAGATTATACCAGCATGCTCCATATCACTATATACAAGAAGATGTATAACTTATACCAGCTGTACATATATAATTATATAAGGAAGATACCCAGGTTATACCAGCATGCTCCATATCACTATATACAAGAAGATGTATAACTTATACTAGCTGTACATATATAATTATATACAGAAGATACCCAGATTATACCAGCATGCTCCATATCACTATATACAAGAAGATGTATAACTTATACCAGCTGTAGATATATAATTATATACAGAAGATACCCAGGTTATACCAGCATGCTCCATATCACTATATACAAGAAGATGTATAACTTATACCAGCTGTACATGCAACAGCCCGATGGGGATGAGGGAAAGTGCGGAGACCAATGTTGGGAGTTGTAGTACTCACGGTGGCTGTAGTCCTCTCACACTCCTGCGGAGCTGGCACAGTGAAGGAGGGGGATCTGCATATGTATGGGTGGTAGTTGTTGATTCCCCCTGGGGCACACCCTGTGGTGCTGTCTCCTGGTGGATGGGATATGGGGTGCCCTTGATGTTAGTGGGTGCAGTGCAGAGTAACACGCAGGAGACGGTGATGTAACTTGGTATAATAATAACTCACAGTTTCTTTACTGGAAGATTGCAGGCTGCAGCTTGGCTCCACATAGAAGTTATTATCCAGCTAGGGCAGGCGGGATGAGGCAGGCGGAGGCAGTTTCCTATCTGCAAGCAGCAAAATGAACTTTCTTCTCTCTTGCTTTCCTTCTCTTTAAGCAGGTTTGTTTCCCTGTATTAATTTCTAGTTCAGGCCAGAAGCTTTCTGAACTAAATATGCTGTGAGGCCCAGTATTATCTCAGCTCTCCTCACAGGCTGTCTTCCCTCGTTCCTCTCCTGGAACCGACTCCTCTACAACTTTCTGCTGCAAAGCCTCATGGGAACTGCCTCAGACCCTCCTCTCCAGCCACACCCTTTACAGGCTGGAAAAATAGATTTGCATCACTAGGTGGCAGCATAACACAACAAATCACATTATGTTCAATGCATTACAATGTAAACAATACTCCTCTATGGTATTGTCAGGACACTACATACACCCCTGCTTTAACAAAAGCCGTCCTCGGCGTCTGCAACGATGGAGGAACTGCAACCCTAGGAATGGAAAAGTCAGGCACATATCAAGCATATATTAAAACAGTGCAATATATTACTTTCACGAAGAGTCTCATCAGTCCTTTAAGGCACTAGAATAAGGAATATGGGTGACGACTCTTGTTCAATGTAAAGTTCCTGTATCAACTGTTGGGGAACAGGGATGTGGATTCCTCATATAAACTTGTGGGGTACAAGAGTACTTAACCCAACCGGGACAGTGTCCAAAAGTTCGGCACGGAATAACTTGGGTAAATATAGCAAAGTCATTCAATGTTCAAGTAAAAAGTATGAGGTAGAGAAAATGTTAAATTCTATGATGAAACAGTTAGTCGAGATACCTGGCGGGTAATTTACCCCTGGTGCTCCTCTCTGGTCTTCTAATAGGTTCTTCCTCGAAGAAAGCTGGTTCTGGGTTCATCTGTTGCTCTGGGCTGGCTGAAGACCCTGGCTGTGATGTTATCGGAGTCTCAACTTGATCCGGAACACTTTTGTCAGGGACAATGAAGGAAATTAAAGGCCCAAAGAACCAATCCAAAGGAGAAAAATCAGGCATCTGTGTCTCTGGTGACGGTAAAAGTTTCTCAACAACAGGAGGTTTCTCAACGATTTCAGCCTCTGCAGGAACAAACTCTTTTTGACACAATTTAAGTCTGTTACGATGGACTACTTGAGGTGCTCGGCCTTCTTTCACTATTTCGTACACGGCTGTGTCAGGATATGGGATGGCTTTGATGGTGTACGGTTCTGTTTCCCACTTGGTGTCCAGTTTGCTCGTTCTGTGATTATTCTTGAGCCAAACATGATCACCAATCTTAAAAGGCTCGGCTCTAGCATGCAAGTCAAAGTCCATTTGTTGCTTCTTGCGGGCTTCCTCCATTCGACTTTCAACAATTTTGTTGGCATCAGCCAGACGTCTCTGGTGGTCACTCACCCAATCGGTTCGTGGCAACGGGTTGATGGCATCAGGCACTGACACATCCAGGTCTAAGTCAGCTGGTAATTTGCCCTGACGACCAAACATGAGGTAGTAGGGAGTGTACCCAGTGGAACAGTGTACAGTGTTGTTGTACATGTAAACTAACTCTGGTAGCAGGGTTGGCCAATTAGTCCTCCTGTGAGATGGCACAGTCCTCAGCATCTCTATAAGCGTCTTGTTCATCTTTTCACAGAGGCCATTGCCTTGTGGGTGGTAAGCTGTTGTACGGAGCTTCTGACAACTGTAGAGAGAACACAGTTCTTGGAATAGCTGAGATTCAAATGCTGACCCTCTGTCAGTCAGGATCTTCTCAGGACATCCATAGGGTAGCATGAAGTTTTTCCAGAAAACAGCGGCAGTGGTTTTGGCTGTCAAGTCTCGGACAGGTACTGCAACCACAAACTTGGTGTAGTGATCGATGATGGTCATTGCATATGTGTATCCAGATCTGCTAGGCTCAAATTTGACATGATCTATGGCCACGATCTCCAAAGGTCGGTGACTTACGATGGGATGTAATGGAGCCTTCTGATCATGTTTTTCACCTCCGCTTAGAGCACAAGCTTGACACTCTCTGCACCAATTCTCAATATCTTCACGCATTCCTATCCAATAGAAGCGTCTGCGAATTGTGGCTTCTGTTTTTTGTACACCGAAGTGTCCCGATCTGTCATGGTAGGCTTCTAGTACTGTTCTTGCATCTCGACGGGGTACTACTACTTGATGTAGACGGTCACCAGTGATGGGATCCAGAGCGCTGCGTAGCATCAGACCTTTTTTTATGAAGAGTCGTCTCCTCTGTCTCCAGAGACGGATTAATTCAGGGTCTACATTGCCACGACGAAGTCTCTCAGGTACTCTTCTACTGACGAGAAAATCTTGCAGCTCTCCCATCACCCGACTCTCTGCTTGAAGTTTAATCCATTGCTGCTTCTCTTGGAGTGATTCTGAACTCTGTTGCTGCGAGCAAAGTCCTTTCTCCATGATGGTGATTGTGTTCTGCTGGGTGAAGCGGGTGTAGAAGGATGGCATTTCTACTTCTTCCCAGTCTTCTTCATTCTGAGCAGGTACTTCATCGGTTGGCAGGCGGGATAATGCGTCCGCATTCTCATTGGATTTGCCGGTTCTGTACCTGACCACGAAGTCGTAGTTTGCAAGACGAGATGCCCACCTTTGCTCTAGGGCTCCCAGCCTGGCTGTGTTCAGATGTGCAAGGGGGTTGTTGTCTGTGTAGACTATGAATGGTGTTGCCGCGAGGTAGTCTTTGTACTTCTCGGTTACAGCCCACACTAACGCGAGGAACTCCAATTTGAACGAGCTGTAATTTTGGTCATTTCGTTCAGTCCCTTTAAGCCCTCGGCTGCCAAAGGCTATTACCCGTTCTCTTCCCTCTTGCATTTGGGTCAGGATGGCTCCAAGACCTTTCTTGCTGGCATCCGTGTAGAGGCAGAAAGGTTGACTGTAGTCTGGATAACCAAGGATGGGTGGCTCAATCAGCTTCTGTTTCAGCAGCTGGAAGGCAATCTCTTGATCCTCAGTCCATTCAATAGGAATTGGTCTTTTCAGATGTTCCTTTGAGTGTCCTCTAAGAAGCTCTTGTAGAGGCTCTGCAATCTGGGCGAAATAGGGTATAAAGCGCCTGTAATAACCTGCGAATCCCAGGAAACTTCTCACCTCTTTTACTGTGGTGGGAGTAGGCCAATCCTTCACAACAGCAATCTTTTCTGGGTCAGGCATCACACCCTCAGAGCTAACAACGTGTCCCAAGTAGTTGACTTGTGGCTTCAGCAGATGGCACTTGGAGGGTTTCACCTTGAGACCATGCTTAATGAGAACCTGGAAGACCTCAGCCAAATGTTGTAGGTGGTCTTCATAGGACTTAGAGTAGATGATCACGTCATCCAAATACAGCAGAACAGTCTCAAAGTTCTTGTGGCCCAGACAGCGCTCCATCAACCTCTGAAAAGTTCCAGGTGCGTTACAGAGTCCAAAGGGCATGCAATTGAATTCAAATAGGCCCATGGGAGTGGTAAATGCTGTCTTCTCAATGTCTTCTGGGGCCATAGGTACCTGCCAGTACCCACTTGTCAAATCCAGGGTGGAGAAATAAGCAGCTTTTCCCAAAGCAGTCAAGGACTCTTCTATGCGTGGTAAAGGATAGGCATCTTTGTGGGTTATATTGTTAATTTTCCGGTAGTCTACGCAGAATCGCATCTTGCCATCTTTCTTTTTGACTAAGACAATAGGTGCAGCCCACGGGCTGTGACTGTCCCGAATCACCTTGGCATCCTTCATTTCTTTTATCATCTTCTTGACAGGTTGGTACATAGTGGGTGGTATGGGCCGGTATCTCTCTTTAATTGGAGGATGAGAGCCAGTTGGGATATTGTGCTTCATTATGCTGGTCTTCCCGAAGTCCAGGGGATGTTTACTGAAGGCCTGATGGTATTCTCTTGAGACTTCCAATACTCCTTCAATTTGTTCAGCAGGCGTGGCAATATCCCCAACACAAATTTCTGACCACCATGGTGTAGAGGAATTCTCTTCTTGTGTACTCTGTATTTGAGTGGACTGTTGGGCAGCAATTGTTGGGACTTCCACAATGTCTTGGAATGTGACCTGTAATAACTGGGCAACAGAGTAGTATTTCTTTAATTCCACAGGGATGTCACTCAGATTCAAGAGGCGGATGGGTACCTTTCCGTGGGAAACGGTCACTAGACTTCTTGCAGCAAGTACCATAGGATGTTCTTCAAGATGGAGGGGTTCTACTAAGGCTTGGTAGTCTTGGCCTCGTATCCCTGGGCGAGCATGGCACCACAGCAGGGTTTCGGTACCGGGTTTCAGGATCACTGGACGGGCATCTCTAATTCGGGCACGGCAGATCTCTCCTCTGACGTTGGCAAACTTCTGCTGAGCGCACAGCACACGAATAGTCTGTTGGATTACTTTCTGCGCAGAGTGTGAAGCTGTTGGCAGGGATCGGTGTAGGGCATCTAGCATTTCCCCATAACAATTCCTTAGGATGTTCATTCCGAGCACCACTGGAGGCATGTTTTCATCATGGACCTTTACTACGATCACACCTTGCTGTGTTAGGTTAGTCTCTCCCACTTGAACGGTGGGTTCCCAGTAACCTTGCAGGGGTACTGTCTGACCATTGCTTGCAATAACATTCAGCCAAACTTCTGGTGGCTGCATCAATAGGTCGCTGCTCCAGTATTTCTCAAACATGGCTTTCTGTATGGTGGTGACTTGCGAACCAGTGTCCAGCAGAGCTGTAAAGGGTACCCCATTAATGTGGATGGTGACTAATGGATGGGGCCCGACATACCTGGTCAGCCAATTTGGATCTTCTGGACCTAGTGTTCTTCCACCCGAGGGATGTTCTTTTGACCGCCAGCACTCTCTCTCCACATGACCACTTTTGTGGCAGTGTCTGCAGATGGGCCTTCCATGAGTATCAAACCTGTCTGTAGGCAATCTTCCAGATCTCCTGTAGTATCCCTTGCTCGCACTGTCAGTAGGACGACTCCTATGCTGTGGGGACTCACACTCTGGCTGAGGACACATCTCTAACTGTTCAAGCTTATGACACACCTTCTCCAAGCTCTTAGTCAGGATTGCGACTTGGTCCTTTAAATCAGCCACTGCATCTGGAATCTGTACTTGTGCACCCTGGGCAGCAAGGAGAGTAAAATTTCCTGGAGACACAGGACACATGAGCTTAGCATCTCCATAACTGTCAGCAGGACACACAGCAAATTTGGTTGATTCTTGGTTGAGTTCTACCCCCAGGATTCTGATGGACAATTCTTTAAAATCCAGGAACGTACTTTCAGGATGTTGAGCAGACAGCATCTTTAGTTGACTTTTCAGAGACTTTGTTTCAGCTCCTTCAATAAACTGCTCTCGCAGTGTGTTATCTGCATTCTGTGCTTCACGTGGGTCCACTTCTATAACGGCCCTCAGTGCCTCCTGTAGGGATAAAGCATAGTCTCTAAGGGACTCACCGGGCTGTTGTTTCTTGCTAAAGAAGCGCATTTTCAATTCTGATACCGTCCTGGTTTCAAAGGTGACCAGTAGTCTTTCAAGAATCTGTTCTACTGTCTTTCTTTCTGAATGAGGCCATGACTTTACCTCTCTCAATGCAGCGCCCCCTAGCTGGCCAATGAGAATTTCCACCTTCTGTTCTGTTGACACTGGATATAACCGGAACATAGCAAGCATTTTCCCTTTAAATTCTCTCAGGGTATGTGATTCACCTTTGTAGCGGGGGAGCCAGGGTGCTCCAAAATAATACGGCATGGTCAGCGGCATCATATGCCTGGTTGTGGGTGATCCACCTCGGCTGGGGGAGCCGTTATCGCTGTCGTCAGACATTTCTAATATAAATTCCTATCGTTGCCCCTAGCAACGAGATGCTCAGTAGCAGAATGTGTAGTAAGTCTCTTATTTGTGCTCACTGATGCGACAAGTTCATCTTTACTTGGGCTGAATTGTAAAAACTTTCAGCGGTACTCACTGTTTTGGAGCTGGAACCTCTTTCTCTGTCTTTTTGGAATATAGGCGGCCGCTGTGACTCAGATTCTATACTTTTCAAGATGGCGGCGCCCATCTACTTCCAGTGGTTCCGGCTTGTTTCTCCTTCCCCACTGCAACAGTAGGTAGGAACTTTGGTTCCACTGTAGTGGTCGGTAACATGAGGTTCCTTGCTGTTGCTGGGCAGATTCTCTGCTTTCCCGCCTTCAAGTGAGCGGGGGTGGAACTAAGAGCAATTGTGATGCAGCAAACAATTCAATGCAAACAGTCTCTAATGGCACTTTTGTTCTGCTAAACAATGATCAATTCAATGTAAAAGTCTCTAATCACATTCACTGTCAGTACAGCAATTTCTATCACAAGTTCCATAAGTAACACACAGTCTTTCCAAGATGGCTGCTTAACCCCACATGTGCTGGTGATAATTTCTTGCAACAATAAAGTCTCTTTAGCAGGCACAGAGGTGTATTAATCCTGTTCGTGACGCCAATTTATGTGCAACAGCCCGATGGGGATGAGGGAAAGTGCGGAGACCAATGTTGGGAGTTGTAGTACTCACGGTGGCTGTAGTCCTCTCACACTCCTGCGGAGCTGGCACAGTGAAGGAGGGGGATCTGCATATGTATGGGTGGTAGTTGTTGATTCCCCCTGGGGCACACCCTGTGGTGCTGTCTCCTGGTGGATGGGATATGGGGTGCCCTTGATGTTAGTGGGTGCAGTGCAGAGTAACACGCAGGAGACGGTGATGTAACTTGGTATAATAATAACTCACAGTTTCTTTACTGGAAGATTGCAGGCTGCAGCTTGGCTCCACATAGAAGTTATTATCCAGCTAGGGCAGGCGGGATGAGGCAGGCGGAGGCAGTTTCCTATCTGCAAGCAGCAAAATGAACTTTCTTCTCTCTTGCTTTCCTTCTCTTTAAGCAGGTTTGTTTCCCTGTATTAATTTCTAGTTCAGGCCAGAAGCTTTCTGAACTAAATATGCTGTGAGGCCCAGTATTATCTCAGCTCTCCTCACAGGCTGTCTTCCCTCGTTCCTCTCCTGGAACCGACTCCTCTACAACTTTCTGCTGCAAAGCCTCATGGGAACTGCCTCAGACCCTCCTCTCCAGCCACACCCTTTACAGGCTGGAAAAATAGATTTGCATCACTAGGTGGCAGCATAACACAACAAATCACATTATGTTCAATGCATTACAATGTAAACAATACTCCTCTATGGTATTGTCAGGACACTACATACATATATAATTATATACAGAAGATACCCAGGTTATACCAGCATGCTCCATATTACTATATACAGGAAGATGTATAACTTATACCAGCTGTACATATATAATTATATATAGAAGATACCCAGGTTATACCAGCATGCTCCATATCACTATATACAAGAAGATGTGTAACTTATACCAGCTGTACATATATAATTATATACAGAAGATACCCAGGCTATAGCAGCATGCGCCATATCACTATATACAAGAAGATGTATAACTTATACCAGCTGTACATATATAATTATATACAGAAGATACCCAGATTATACCAGCATGCTCCATATCACTATATACAAGAAGATGTATAACTTATACCAGCTGTAGATATATAATTATATACAGAAGATACCCAGGTTATACCAGCATGCTCCATATCACTATATACAAGAAGATGTATAACTTATACCAGCTGTACATATATAATTATATACAGAAGATACCCAGGTTATACCAGCATGCTCCATATTACTATATACAGGAAGATGTATAACTTATACCAGCTGTACATATATAATTATATACAGAAGATACCCAGGTTATACCAGCATGCTCCATATCACTATATACAAGAAGATGTGTAACTTATACCAGCTGTACATATATAATTATATACAGAAGATACCCAGGCTATAGCAGCATGCGCCATATCACTATATACAAGAAGATGTATAACTTATACCAGCTGTACATATATAATTATATACAGAAGATACCCAGGTTATACCAGCATGCCCCATATCACTATATACAAGAAGATGTATAACTTATACCAGCTGTACATATATAATTATATACAGAAGATACCCAGGTTATACCAGCATGCTCCATATCACTATATACAAGAAGATGTATAACTTATACCAGCTGCACATATATAATTATATACAGAAGATACCCAGGTTATACCAGCATGCTCCATATCACTATATACAAGAAGATATATAACTTATACCAGCTGTACATATATAATTATATACAGGAGATACCCAGGTTATACCAGCGTGCTCCATATCACTATATACAGGAATATTACATAGTTAGTACGGCTGAAAAAAGCCACATGTCCATCAAGTTCAACCAAGGGAAGGGAAAAGGGAAGGAAAAATTTCTACACATAGGAGCTAATATTTTTTTGTTCTAGGAAATTATCTAACCCTTTTTTAAATCCATCTCCTGTCCCTGCTGTGACGGCTCCTGCGGTGGCTATTCCATAGATTCACAGTTCTCACTGTAAAGAAGGCTTGTCGCCTCTGCAGCTTGAACCTTTTTTTCTCCAGACGGAGGGAGTGCCCCCTTGTTTTTTGAGGGGGTTTTACAAGGAACAGGATTTCACCATATTTTTTGTATGTGCCATTAATATATTTATAGAAGTTAATCATGTCCCCCCTTAGTCGTCATTTTTCAAGGCTAAATAGGTTTAATTCTTTCAATCTTTCCTCATAACTTAAATTCTCCATGCCCCTAATTAGCTTCGTTGCTCTTCTTTGTATTTTTTCAAACTCGAGGGCATCCTTTCTATGAACTGGAGCCCAGAACTGAACTGCATATTCTAGATGAGGCCTCACTAATGCTTTGTAAAGTGGTAATATTACATCCCTGTCCCGCGAGTCCAGGCCTCTATAATACACGACAATATCCTGCTGGCCTTTGAAGCAGCTGATTGACACTGCATGCTGTTATTGAGTTTATGATTTACAAGTACACCCAGATCCTTCTCAACAAGTGAATCCGCCAGTGTAGCTCCCCTAGGACATATGATGCATGCAGGTTGTTGGAACCCAGAAGCATAACTTTACATTTATCTACATTAAACTTCATCTGCCAAGTGGACGCCCAAACACTTAGTTTGTTTAAATCTGCCTGCAATTCATGAACATCTTCCATAGACTGAACTATATTACATAGCTTGGTGTCATCTGCAAAAATAGAAATAGTGTTATTAATCCCATCCTCTATATCATTAATAAATAAGTTGAATAATAGGGGTCCCAGCACTGAACCCTGGGGTACACCACTTATAACCGGTGACCATTCAGAGTAGGAATCATTGATCATTGAATATATATAACTTATTCCAGCTGTACATATATAATTATATACAGAAGATACCCGGGTTATACCAGCATGCTCCATATCACTATATACAAGAAGATATATAACTTATACCAGCTGTACATATATAATTATATACAGAATATACCCAGGTTATACCAGCATGCTCCATATCACTATATACAAGAAGATGTATAACATATACCAGCTATACATATATAATTATATACAGAAGATACCCAGGTTACACCAGCATGCTCCATATCACTATATACAAGAAGATGTATAACTTATACCAGCTGTACATATATATTATAGACAGGAGATACCCAGGTTATACCAGCATGCTCCATATCACTATATACAAGAAGATGTATAACTTATACCAGCTGTACATATATAATTATATACAGGAGATACCCAGGTTATACCAGCATGCTCCATATCACTATATACAAGAAGATGTATAACTTATACCCGCTGTACATATATAATTATATACAGAAGATACCCGGGTTATACCAGCATGCTCCATATCACTATATACAGGAAGATGTATAACTTATACCAGCTGTACATGTATAATTATATACAGAAGATACCCAGGTTATACCAGCATGCTCCATATCTCTATATACAAGAAGATGTATTACTTATACCAGCTGTACATATATAATTATATACAGAAGATACCCAGGTTATACCAGCATGTTCCATATCACTATATACAAGAAGATGTATAACTTATACCAGCTGTACATATATAATGATATACAGAAGATACCCAGGTTATACCAGCATGCTCCATATCACTATATACAAGAAGATGTATAACATATACCAGCTGTACATATATAATTATATACAGAATATACCCAGGTTATACCAGCATGTTCCATATCACTATATACAAGAAGATGTATAACTTATACCAGCTGTACATATATAATTATATACAGAAGACACCCAGGTTATACCAGCATGCTCCATATCACTATATACAGGCAGATGTATAACTTATACCAGCTGTACATATATAATTATATACAGAAGATACCCAGGTTATACCAGCATGCTCCATATCACTATATACAGGCAGATGTATAACTTATACCAGCTGTACATATATAATTATATAGAGAAGACACCCAGGTTATACCAGCATGCTCCATATCACTATATACAAGAAGATATATAACATATACCAGCTGTACATATATAATTATATACAGAATATACCCAGGTTACACCAGCATGCTCCATATCACTATATACAAGAAGATGTATAACTTATACCAGCTGTACATATATAATTATATACAGGAGATACCCAGGTTATACCAGCATGCTCCATATCACTATATACAAGAAGATGTATAACTTATACCAGCTGTACATATATAATTATATACAGAAGATACCCAGGTTACACCAGCATGCACCATATCACTATATACAAGAAGATGTATAACTTATACCAGCTGTACATGTATAATTATATACAGAAGATACCCAGGTTATACCAGCATGCTCCATATCTCTATATACAAGAAGATGTATTACTTATACCAGCTGTACATATATAATTATATACAGAAGATACCCAGGTTATACCAGCATGTTCCATATCACTATATACAAGAAGATGTATAACTTATACCAGCTGTACATATATAATGATATACAGAAGATACCCAGGTTATACCAGCATGCTCCATATCACTATATACAAGAAGATGTATAACATATACCAGCTGTACATATATAATTATATACAGAATATACCCAGGTTATACCAGCATGTTCTGTATATAATTATATACAGAAGATACCCAGGTTATACCAGCATGCTCCATATCACTATATACAAGAAGATGTATAACTTATACCGTAAACGTAGAGAAGCCTACTGGATCCACAGATTACAGACACATGAACCACGAGGCTTAAACCGAGAATATGAGATCAGTAGCTTCTTGTAACCAACACAAGTATCTGTTTTATACCTAGACTTCTATGCATGGGACTCTATTCTGTATATACTAGTTACTAACTAACTTTTTTGTTATCTCCTACCAGACACGTTGACCCTTTTCACGTAACTATGGGAACTGCTGCCTGGGCATACCCAGACCATGGTATCCTTTTAATATACATATATGTGTATACGTCTCCTATGGCAACGGGATGCGCTGCTAGGACACAATACCATAGTATTGTATTCACACCCCTCTCAATCCAGTGTGTCGTCATTCTATACCATGCCCCCTGACTGATACGCCAGTATCGACAACATTACGCCAACGGCACTCATGATGACATCGCGCCTACGTCGTCTGTGAATATCTCCGCCCCCGGAAGTATAGTACCGTTGCGTAGTTGCACGGACTGACATGCCCACAAATACCACCCACATTAACAGTGACGTAACTAATACGCCTACAATACCGCCCATACACGGTTTATAAGGAGCCACTGATAGTGAGGTAATCAGCGCCAATACTAGCGGCTAGCCGTCATTTTGAACAGAGCGACAATTACAGGATTAACCAGTTCCCAGCACGGCTCAGGTGAGGCCCATGTACTTTGATAGAACTACATTTGTTTTACATATATGCTAATGCAAATATTTTGCCCTCTTTACCTAAACTTTGCATCAATAACATATAAGTATTTTCCGATTATTGTATATATACGTGTATGTGTGTGTGGTTTGCTACATGAGTACATTTGAAGTTACCCGTACATATCATACAGACCATTTCAGACTGACCTCATTACTTGTGAATTGGTATTGCTCTATAAGATTACTCTCTATATAAGCCATATAACCTAGACTAACACTATAGTGAATGGGTGGAGGTTCAGATAGCACCAGCTCGGGGCGGTGCACGGATAGCGGTCCAACCCAAATCTGAATAAGAAAAAAGTATCCGGCACATCAATTGGAGTTGAGATTTTTCATTTATCTTAATGGCAGTGGAACGTTTCTGTCTTAATGACCTTCTTCAGGCACTGAGCCATGCTGGGGACTGTTGTACGAGCGTTAGGCCTTTTGGAAGCGGCTGGCTTAACGCTCCACTCCTGCACTCCGCCACTGGCATTAAGATAAATAAAAAAATCTCAACTCCAATTGGTGTGCCGTAACCTTTTTTCTTTTTACAGTGAATGGGTCATACGACGTGTATTTGAACATTTTCTATCTTCCTTAACCCTTATATATACAGATTGTTGACGATTGTTATCATAGATGATCCACTTAGCATCTGATTCTGCACCTTAAACTTAAGTCCTACTATCAAATGTAGATGTTCCCACTATCACCTACAGGTGTCCCCGCATATCCCCATATCCGTGGGATAACATAATATAACACTGATCCTCTTACGCTATGCTATTACTGACCAATATGTCCTTGATGTTGTTACCTGGTCGGGGTTGTCCTCCTGCCATCTATACCTCCTTATCTTCATTGTAAAGTGTTTTTCTATATTTGTCGATATTTGATATCACGGTATGTACATTTCTGCGCACATGCCTTAGTTCTATTCATTATGTTTAGACTCTATTAGACATTTATGTTTTGAATTTATATGAAGAGAATATATTTCCTTAAAATCGTTTGTATTGTCTCTACAGGGCCTGATGAAGGTCATTTAACGACCGAAACGTCGCCCGAAGCCTCAAAACAAAATTTTCATCAACTACAGTATTGAGTGGCGATTACTTCTTTTTTGTTACGATTGGGTTGGGACCCTATTCGTGCACCCACCAAGTCCGGTGCGATCTGAACCACTATGTATTTTTGATGTGGTTACACCTACTTCCCGCCCTCCAGTTTCCAATACTGCATAGGAGATGTAAGGATACTCGGGGCCCGGTAATAAATGTCATCGCCGTGTTAATGTTTTCCTGTCTGCCTTTGTGGTACACAGTGTTACAAGCAATGATCTGAAGTGGTTGGAAACCTCGCCTATTACTGAAGGGATGCCCTGCCTGAACTTCCTGTTATTGTTCATAGATTCCCCCGTCTGAGCTTACACGTGTAATTCTGATACTGAGAAACCCGGCAGAACCAGGAGGCGTCTGGAAAATTTCAGACGCAGGCAATTATTTTTTTCTTTAAGATCTCTGTTATTAAGAGTTGTTGCTGGTAAAACCTTGCTGGGCAATTGTGGAATAGCTGATGGAATAAAGGACTACACATACATCTTCATTATAGGTCCATAGAATAAGTGGAACACTTTATATCAGTGTTCAGATACATACTTATAGTATATCCTTTCGAATCGCGTAAGTACCAGCCACATATTGCATCCAGTGATGATAACAATGTTTTATTTAGAAAAACAATCGCCTTTCCAATTCATCCCAATGGCGTTGATTAGGGTTGAGGTTCGGGCTTTGTGCAGCCACTCGAGTTCCTTCACAACAAACCCCATGTCTTTATGGAGGTCACACTGCGCTGGGACACAGTCATCCTGGAAACGGAAGGGGCCTCACCCCAAACTGTTACCACAAGATGGAAGCGTCAATTGTGTAGCATGTCTTTGCATGCTGCAGCATTAACCCATCACTGGAAATAAGGGGCCAAACCCTGAAAACCAGGCCCCGACCATTACCCCTCCTCCGCCAAATGTTACAGTAGTCTCTATACATTATGGTACGCAGCGTTGACCTGGCATCCACCAAAGCCAGATTCCTTTATCAGACTTCTGGATAGTGAGCCGTGATTTATTCCTCCAGAGAACATGCTGCTCCAGAGTCCAGTGGAGAGGCTGTGTGGATCTCTGTAGGAAGTGATACATTAGAGGATAGGCGATTTTTACACGCCACGTTTTTCAGCACTTGGCTCTGTGAGTTTGTGCAGTCTATCGCTTTGTTGTTACTCCTAGACATTTCCACTTCACATTAATAGTGATTACAGGTGACCGTGGCAGATCTAGCAGATAATAATTACACTTATAGCTGACCAGGGCGGATCTAGCAGATAATAATAGCACTTACAGGTGACCGGGGCAGATCTGGCAGATAATAATTACACTTATAGCTGACCAGAGCGGATCTAGCAGATAATAATAGCACTTACAGGTGACCGGGGCAGATCTGGCAGATAATAATAGCACTTACAGGTGACTGGGGCAGATCTAGTAGATAATAATAACAACTCTTACAGGTTACTGGGGCAGATCTATCAGGTAATAATAACACTTACAGGCAAGTTGGGTAGATTTAGCAGATAATATTAATAATAATAATAATAGCACTTATAGGTGATGGGGCAGATCTTGAAGATAATAATAGCACTTATAGGTGATCGGAGTAAATCTAGCAGATAAAAAAGGACTTGGTGACCAGGCAGATCTAGTAAATAATAATAATAACATAGCTGAGTGGGTGTCACAGCGCGGCGTGTGGACCCACTGGGCCGTACTGCGTAGCAGGATAGCAGCTGGCCAAACAGGTACAATACAATGTCTATAGTCCAGAAAGGGCACCTGAGGCAATGTAGACCGTAGCGGTGGATTCAGGCTAAGATGAGGCTCCGACAGTAGACAGACACCCGACGGGGTGTGACACAATAGATGCAGCGGAAGACACAACACGACTCCAACTCTTGACGGCATGGTAGCACGGGATACAGGGTACAGGCAGCAGGAACGGGTAACACTGGGTACTGGAAAACACTAGGAGACCATTTGCAATGACAAACTTTAGGAAACACAACAACGCTTAGGCAATGATCAAGAGGGCAGAGCCCCTTTTATAGTCCAGCAGCATTCTGGGCTAATTGCAGATATTCTGCAATTGTGCGTGCACTGACCCTTTAAGGCCGGTCACGCACGTGCGCCCTGCGGGAGACAGTGACCGGACCAGGAAGTGAGTGCCAGCGTCTCTCAGGAGGGCGATGCCGCAGTGAACTCACTCGTCCATGGCCGCGGCCGTCAGAGGGTAAGTAAGGACGATGGTCCGCGGCCATAGATGTTACACTGGGGCAGATCTAGCAGATAATAATAACACTTACAGGTGACCAGGGAGATCTAGCAGATAATAACACAGAGGTCCGGGGCAGATCTAGAAGATAATAATAACACTTATAGGTGATCGGAGTAAATCTAGCAGGTAATAATTACACTTACAAGTGACTGGGGCAGATCTAGTAGATCATAATAACAACACTTACAGGTGACCGGGGCAGATCTAGCAGATAATAATAACACAGGTGACTGGGGCAGATCTAGCAGATAATAATAGCACTTACAGGTGACTGGGGCAGATCTAGCAGATAATAATAGCACTTACAGGTGACTGGGGCAGATCTAGCAGATAATAGCACGTACAGGTGACCGGGACAGATCTAGCAGATAATAGCACTTACTGGTGCTGACTTGTGTCAGTGGTGGCATCCTATGACCGTACTACGCGTAAAGTCACTGAGTTCTTTAGTACCACCCATACTACGAATAAAGTTTTACATGGCTGTGTACCTGATTTTATGCACCTGTTTGCAATGAGTGTGGCAAAAACAGATGAATTTAATAATTAAGAGGGGGGGGGGGAGTCAAGATATTTTTTGCCATATAGAGTATTTGTTTACACAAAACTGTAAAAAGTAATCTACTATTCTGAAACTGGAATTTCATGTTAAGCCTGGAGGAGGCTCATCATGAATGAGGTTCTGTAGGGGCTACAAGACTACAGTCTGTTCTCAATTTGGTTTGAGGTTATGAAATGTATTGGAAGCAATGACTGTAATGTAGGAGTGGGAGCTGTGGCAAGGTTCACTGCATGGATCAAGGGGTTACCTTCTCCTTTCAGGGGCTTTCTTTACCAGCCATATTGACACATCAGAAGCGGTAGGTGATGGGATGTCCTACTTCACAATGTTTCCCTGTCACTGTATTGAGCAATCCGGTGAGCCATGTAAAGCCAATGCTATTTGGAAATGAAGTGACTTATGGCTCTCAGCTATGAATGTCAACCCATTCCTCCACACTTCCAGTTAATCTATATGATCCAACTGGAGACTTTCCATGTAGTACTACCATTTACTGCCACTAGTAGCAATATGAAGACCACTGTACCAATATCTTAAAGGGAATGTGTCGCTAGAATTTTTTTTTTCTTTTTTTAGTTAAACAGTTAGTGCATAAATGATTAAACATTGTTCTAATTTTTTTAATTTTTTCACGAGTCAGGAAATATTATAAATTAGATTCTAATTTCTAACATTTCCCAGTGCTGGTCACTAGATGGAGCAATTCCCAAAATTGCAGCATTGGCATGTGGTAACGCAACCACATTGCTTTATGCTGCAAAATTTGAGAAAACACACACGCTCTAGTGAGCTCACAGAATCCCCCCTCCTTTACCCTGGCTAGTGGCAGGAGAAAGGAGGGGATTGAACGGTCAAACCTCCTACACTGTGTGTCGCCATTTTTTGAGCGAACACACAGTGTAGTAAGCTTACATGCAGTGGTAATCACACACTAAAACACGAACATACACAGACCTAACTTACCTGCTCCTGCTGCCGCCGCTCCCTCCGGTTCGTCCGCTCCAAGTGCTTGCATTAGAACACAAGTCCGGAAGCCGTGAACGGAAGTAGTAATCTTACTGTTCGGCCGCGGCTTCCGGTCCACAAGAAAATGGCGCCGGACGTCGCTCGGCCGAAGACCTTCCATTTGGATTGTGTGGGAGCGGCGCATGCGCCGTTCCCACACAGACGGCGTACAGCATAGTGAATGGAACGGGTCCCGTTCGCATTCACTATGGGGCTGTGTGTGCCGTATTCCATGTCTGTATGTGTCGTTAATCGACACATACAGAGATGAAAAAAAAATGGCAGCCCCCATAGAGAAGAAAAAGTTAAAAAATAAAAAAAAGTAAAACACAAACACACAAATAAATAAAACATTTTTTAATAAAACACTAAAAGCAAATTGATATAAAAATTTTTTTTTCGCGACACCCGTCCTTTAACTACAACATGTGTGGTAAGTGTTTTATGGAGGGATAAAGGAGCCAAGTTTGTCTTCTGCACTTGAGAATGATGTTGCTTGAGCACAAGACATTGTCTCCCATTAGGAAAGTCCCCGATCAGAGCACTTCTTGTCCCATTGTTCCCCAGGAAATTGCTATTTGCTGCCAAACGAAATTATTGTTTTCCTACAATTCTTAATCCTATAAATTGATAAATTTAGCAAGAAAAGATGTTTACTCTGCAGTTAACGTCACCCTACAGCACATTTTGTGTGAAGCGGCTTTCCCTAGATCGAATATCCATTGCGCCCATTTCTTAGATGTCACTTTGTAGAAAGTAACGGCAACTGTGTAAACCCCACCGCACCGACTCATCTCACTAGACGACTACATTGTCCACTACTCATTTCTCCTTGGGATCTGCTGAAATGCCAGAGCAGAAGTATACATTGGCCATACAGTCGAGATAAAAGCTGCCAATTTCAATAGGATCGGCCAATGATCACGTTTATAGGGTCCTCACAACAGATATTGGAGGAAAGAAGGATCGGGCTGTTGGATTTCAACATGACTAATACTTTGTCCCTGTGGAAGATAAGTCATAGGTGTCTCGCTCGAGTTGAGCATGCATGTTTATGGTGGCATCTAGACAAAGAGCCCAAAATCGGCCGAATGAGTGTTTGTCAAACAACTATCATAATTGTATGTCCTGTTTTACACCAATTGAGATCAGGCAATGAGCCGTATAATTTTCTGCACTCCTTACTAGCAGAGACTTTTTAACCATTTAACGCTCCATGATGTACTTGTGCGGGCACAGGAGCCGGGTTCCTGCTTTAACAGCCGGAATCAGAGGAACGTCTTATCCAAGATGTTTTACCCCCTAGAAGCCGCGGCAGCCCATTGGCGATTGCAGGTTCTAAGGTGATACCATGGCAGGCTGGTGCCTAACAAAGACCACAAGGGCTGCCACTAGCGTCTGTCTAATAGTCCATGCTAGATATATATTGCCTGCCAGTATAATGCAATAATGCATTGGAATACTAGGTAAGCGATCGTTGCATCAATCCCCTACTTATTTTATTAAAGTTTTACATCAAAAAAGTCTCCCCTTAAAAAAGTTAAAAGACCCCTTGTTCCATTAAAAAGTATTTTATTTATTAAAAAAATTCATAATGACCTGTGGAATAAAGTTAACTTATTATTTATACTCCTCATTTCCTTTGTTTTACTTGGTACCAGCACTCCACGCATTTGAAAAAATACCCAGCTGATTTTAATTCCAGAATGACCTCATAAGTGTTCCTGCTCTTGCTTGTGCTCTCAGTCGGCCACTGGGGGCGCATGGCAAGGTGAGCGCATTCCATCTGTTCACATGTTGTGGTGCTGTATGGTGGTGTCTGTTGCTGTAGTGCTGCACTTGTGGGGGGACGTGGCCCAGAACCAAGGAGGCTTGGCACGGTCTGAAGGCATGGGTGCTTTTGGGCCCCTGGGTTGCTCCCCTGCAGGAGCGGTGCTGCGGTGGCGGTAGCCGCCATGCGGTGCTGCAACCGCTAGAGTAGGGACCCACTTTAAAGAGGTCGCCGTGAAGTGGCAAGTGGGCTTATACAGTTTGATCAAAATGTTTACAAATAACCTCATGTTCATATTTCTAAATTATGCCTAGCGGCTCAGATCAACGTATATACTGTGGATTGTGCGGTCCATGTCTAGTTTCTCACAATGCTGTTATTATTTATACTGCACGGCGCATTAAGTTTCTCCACATACCCCCCAAAAAATTAATACAACTTAGTCAATAAATTTTGCCAAAATGGTGTCATTGAAAAATATATCTCGTATTGCAATTGTCAAGCTCTCATATACTGTAGCTATATTGATGGAAAATTAAAAGAGTTCTTGGAAAGTGACAATGAAAAAAGCTCAGAGAAAATGCTTGGACCTTAAAGAGGCTCTGTCACCAGATTTTGCAGCCCCTATCTCCTATTGCAGCAGATCGGCGCTGCAATGTAGATTACAGTAACGTTTTTATTTTTTAAAAACGAGCATTTTTGGCCAAGTTATGACCATTTTTGTATTTATGCAAATGAGGCTTGCAAAAGTCCAAGTGGGCGTGTTTAACGTAAAAGTCCAAGTGGGCGTGTATTAGGTGCGTACATCGGGGCGTGTATTATGTGCGTACATCGGGGCGTTTTTACTACTTTTACTAGCTGGGCGTTCTGACGAGAAGTATCATCCACTTCTCTTCAGAACGCCCAGCTTCTGGCAGTGCAGACACCGCGTTTTCTCGAGAGATCACGCTGTGACGTCACTCACTTCCTGCCCCAGGTCCTTCATCGTGTCGGCCACATCGGCACCAGAGGCTACAGTTGATTCTACAGCAGCATCAGCGTTTGCAGGTAAGTAGCTACATCGACTTACCTGCAAACGCCGATGCTGCTGCAGAATCAACTGTAGCCTCTGGTGCCGATGTGTCCTCGCTCGTCCGACACGATGCAGGACCTGTGAGTGACGACACAGCGTGATCTCTCGAGAACACGCTGTGTGTCTGCACTGCCAGAAGCTGGGCGTTCTGAAGTGAAGTGGATGATACTTCTCGTCAGAACGCCCAGCTAGTAAAAGTAGTAAAAACGCCCCGATGTACGCACATAATACACGCCCAGTTGGACTTTTACTTTAAACACGCCCACTTGGACTTTTGCAAGCCTCATTTGCATAAATACAAAAATGGTCATAACTTGGCCAAAAATGCTCGTTTTTTAAAAATAAAAACGTTACTGTAATCTACATTGCAGCGCCGATCTGCTGCAATAGCAGATAGGGGTTGCAAAATCTGGTGACAGAGCCTCTTTAAGGCTCAAAATAGGCCAGTCCTTAAAGAGTCTCTGTCACCACATTATAAGTGGCCTCTCTTGTTCATGATGTGATCGGCGCTGTAATGTAGATTACTGCCGTGTTTTTTATTTAGAAAAACGATAATTTTTGACGGAGTTATGACCTATTTTTGCTTTATGCTAATGAGTCTCTTAATGGACAACTGGGCGTGTTTTACTTTTTGACTAATTGGGCGTTGCGGATAGGAGTGTATAACGCTGACCAATCAGCGTCATACACTTCTCTCCATTCATTTACACAGCACATAGTGATCTTACTAGATCACTATATGCAGCCACATACACACAAACGAACGCTACTCAAGTGTCCTGACAGTGAATAGACATTACCTCCAGCCAGGACGGGATGTGTATTCACAATCCTGATACTTCTCTAGCGTTTGTGGTTGATTTACAGCAGAGAAGGCGTAGTCTTGTGAGATTACGCTGTTTACTGCCATTTACAGCGAGACTACGCCTACTGTGCTGTAAATCAACCACAAACGCTAGAGACACTGTGTCGGAAGTGTGCATGAGGACTAAGGAATTAATACAGAAAGTATATAGGAAAATTGTACATCTTTTAGTTAAACAAATAGAAAACATTGATTTTCTGAAACCGAACAAACCCTTTACCCCGAGGCCTGATACCACAACTAGTTTATCTAATTTGTTCTGGTTTATACAGGTCATATTTAGCTAAAAGCTTTTTTTCCCTTAAAATGAAATTCAATGAAAATGAATGCAAAGAAATTAATAAATTGAATCACAGTAATAAGATAAAAATAAGAAGCAAAATAAATAGGTTGGCTGCAGATTGTGTTAGCTATTGGCAAGAGCAGATCTGCCTGCCAGCGCCCTCCACGTGACAACGCCATCAGCCTTGTAATTAAGAACATCAAAAATTTGTCATAGCACAGTGCTCAGGATTGAATGGAACTGTGACCTTAAATGACCAAAACCGCATCATTTAGCCCTAGACTTTGTATATGTGCAAGAATATAAATACTACAATTCTGTTCCTTATATACAAAAATATAACTACTATAATACTGCACCCTATATACAAGAATATAACTACTATAATACTGCACCCTATATACAAGAATATAACTACTATAATACTGCTCCTATATACAAGAATATAACTACTATAATACTGCTCCCTATATACAAGAATATAACTACTATAATACTGCTCCTATATACAAGAATATAACTACTATAATACTGCTCTTATATACAAAAATATAACTACTATAATACTGCCCCTATATACAAGAATATAACTACTATAATACTGCCTCCTATATACAAGAATATAACTACTATAATACTGCCCCTATATACAAGAATATAACTACTATAATACTGCACCCTATATACAAGAATATAACTACTATAATACTGCTCCTATATACAAGAATATAACTACTATAATACTGCCCCCTATATACAAGAATATAACTACTATAATACTGCTCCTCTATACAAGAATATAACTACTATAATACTGTCCCCTATATACAAGAATATAACTAATACAATACTGCCCATATATACAAGAATATAACTACTATAATACCGCCTCCTATATACAAGAATATAACTATTATAATACTGCCTCCTATATATGAGAATATAACTACTATAATACTGCCCCCTATATACAAGAATATAACTACTATAATACTGCTCCTATATACAAGAATATAACTACTATAATACTGCCCCTATATACAAGAATATAACTACTATAATACTGCCTCCTATATACAAGAATATAACTACTATAATACTGCCCCCTATATACAAGAATATAACTACTATAATATTGGCCCTTATATACAAGAATATAACTACTATAATACTGCCCCCTGTGTACAAGAATATAACTACTATAATACTGCCCCCTATGTACAAGACTATAACTTCTATAATACTGCTCCTATATACAAGAATATAACTACTATAATACTGCCCCTATATACAAGAATATAACTACTATAATACTGCCCCTATATACAAGAATATAACTACTATAATACTGCTCCCTATATACAAGAATATAACTACTATAATACTGCCCCTATATACAAGAATATAACTACTATAATACTGCCTCTATATACAAGAATATAACTACTATAATACTGCCTCTATATGCAAGAATATAACTACTATAATACTGCCCCCTTTATACAAGAATATAACTACTATAATACTGCCCCTATATACAAGAATATAACTACTATAATACTGCCCCTATATACAAGAATATAACTACTATAATACTGGCCCCCTATATACAAGAATATAACTACTATAATACTGCCCCTATATACAAGAATATAACTACTATAATACTGCCTCTATATGCAAGAATATAACTACTATAATACTGCCCCCTTTATACAAGAATATAACTACTATAATACTGCCCCTATATACAAGAATATAACTACTATAATACTGCCCCTATATACAAGAATATAACTACTATAATACTGGCCCCCTATATACAAGAATATAACTACTATAATACTGCCCCCTATATACAAGCATATAAATACTATAACACTGCTCCTATATACAAGAATATAAGTACTATAATACTGCCCCTATATACAAGAATATAACTAATACAATACTGTCCCCTATATACAAGAATATAACGAATACAATACTGCCCATATATACAAGAATATAACTACTATAATACTGCCCCTATATACAAGAATATAACTACTATAATACTGCTCCTATATACAAGAATATAACTACTATAATACCGCCTCCTATATACAAGAATATAACTACTATAATACCGCCTCCTATATACAAGAATATAACTATTATAATACTGCCTCCTATATACGAGAATATAACTACTATAATACTGCCCCCTATATACAAGAATATAACTACTATAATACTGCTCCTATATACAAGAATATAACTACTATAATACTGCCCCTATATACAAGAATATAACTACTATAATACTGCCTCCTATATACAAGAATATAACTACTATAATACTGCCCCCTATATACAAGAATATAACTACTATAATATTGCCCCTTATATACAAGAATATAACTACTATAATACTGCCCCCTGTGTACAAGAATATAACTACTATAATACTGCCCCCTATGTACAAGAATATAACTACTATAATACTTCTCCTATATACAAGACTATAACTTCTATAATACTGCTCCTATATACAAGAATATAACTACTATAATACTGCCCCTATATACAAGAATATAACTACTATAATACTGCCCCCTGTATAGAAGAATATAGCTACTATAATACTGCCTCCTATATACAAGAATATAACTACTATAATACTGCCCCCTATATACAAGAATATAACTACTATAATACTGCTCCTATATACAAGAATATAACTACTATAATACTGCCCCCTATATACAAGAATATAACTACTATAATACTGCTCCTATATACAAGAATATAACTACTATAATACCGCCTCCTATATACAAGAATATAACTATTATAATACTGCCTCCTATATACGAGAATATAACTACTATAATACTGCCCCCTATATACAAGAATATAACTACTATAATACTGCTCCTATATACAAGAATATAACTACTATAATACTGCTCCTATATACAAGAATATAACTACTATAATACTGCCTCCTATATACAAGAATATAACTACTATAATACTGCCCCTATATACAAGAATATAACTACTATAATACTGCCCCTATATACAAGAATATAACTACTACTATAATACTGCCCCTATATACAAGAATATAACTACTATAATACTGCCCCCTATATACAAGAATATAACTACTATAATACTGCCCCCTATATACAAGAATATAAATACTATAACACTGCTCCTATATACAAGAATATAACTACTATAATACTGCCCCTATATACAAGAATATAACTACTAGAATACTGTCCCCTATATACAAGAATATAACTAATACAATACTGCCCATATATACAAGAATATAACTACTATAATACTGCCCCTATATACAAGAATATAACTACTATAATACCGCCTCCTATATACAAGAATATAACTACTATAATACCGCCTCCTATATACAAGAATATAACTATTATAATACTGCTCCTATATACAAGAATATAACTACTATAATACCGCCTCCTATATACAAGAATATAACTATTATAATACTGCTCCTATATACAAGAATATAACTACTATAATACTGCTCCTATATACAAGAATATAACTACTATAATACTGCCCCTATATACAAGAATATAACTACTATAATACTGCTCCTATATACAAGAATATAACTACTATAATACTGCCCCCTATATACAAGAATATAACTACTATAATATTGACCCTTATATACAAGAATATAACTACTATAATACTGCCCCCTGTGTACAAGAATATAACTACTATAATACTGCTCCTATATACAAGACTATAACTTCTATAATACTGCTCCTATATACAAGAATATAACTACTATAATACTGCCCCTATATACAAGAATATAACTACTATAATACTGCCCCCTATATAGAAGAATATAGCTACTATAATACTGCCTCCTATATACAAGAATATAACTACTATAATACTGCCCCCTATATACAAGAATATAACTACTATAATACTGTCCCTATATACAAGAATATAACTACTATACTACTGCCCCTATATACAAGAATATAACTACTATAATACTGCTCCTATATACAAGAATATAACTACTATAATACTGCCCCCTATATACAAGAATATAACTACTATAATACTGCCCCTATATACAAGAATATAATTACTATAATACTGCTGCTATATACAAGAATATAACTACTATAATACTGCTCCTATATACAAGAATATAACTACTATAATACTGCTCCTATATACAAGAATATAACTACTATAATACTGCCCCTATATACAAGAATATAACTACTATAATACTGCCCCCTATATACAAGAATATAAATACTATAATACTGCTCCTATATACAAGAATATAAATACTATAATACTGCTCCTATATACAAGAATATAACTACTATAATACTGCCCCCTATATATAAAAATATAACTACTATAATACTGCCCCCTATATACAAGAATATAATTACTATAATACTGCTGCTATATACAAGAATATAACTACTATAATACTGCCCCTATATACAAGAATATAACTACTATAATACTGCTCCTATATACAAGAATATAACTACTATAGTGCTGCCCCCTATATACAAGAATATAACTACTATAATACTGCCCCCTATGGACATCTAGTTACTCCGTGTACTGTCTCTGTTTATTTGCTAAAACATTCCTCTGTCCTCTGCAGTAGTTGTTTTCTCACATTAATAAATTAAAGGTACATAGAAACATATGGATACATACCTTTGTGTCCCTTCATATCATCTTTATTGCCGATAAAATGTATTCTAATTTGGTATGCAAATTAGCCTGCTAGAGCGCCGAAGGTGGTCCCAAACCTGACAGGTGCTCCGGGTCTCGCTTTGTAACTCTGCCCAACTCCTCAGTTGGTGTTGATTGTTGATTGTAGAAAGTAAATGGAGCAGTGACCGAGGACTCACTGGACCGCTTTATTCATATGGGGTGCTCAGGGACAACCAGGTAAGCCCATATTCGGAATCGGTGGAGATCCCAGAGGTCGCACCTCCACCGATCAAATATTTATGACCTATCCTGTGGGTAGGTGATAAATATTAATTATGTGAACACCCCTTTAATTCTGATTGCAGATACCCAATAAGTGATTATTAATAATGTCAGTTGACGTCGTGTTTCGCATTATATTCATCAGAATGCAGATAATTACCTTTCAGAGCCGCTTCTCCGGATAAAATGTAATAGGTTTATTTGATCTATTGTGCCGCATACATAAAGCAAAGACATTCTCTAAAAACAGACCACAAACCTATTGTATAAACACAGGAAGAAGTGAAATCTGCGGTGAATATTATATATATATATATATATATATATATTATAAATATATATATATATATATGTGTGTGTGTGTGTGTGTGTGTGTGTGTAGCTAATTTTATCTCCATGTTATTTGTGGTGCTCTGATAAATGATTGTGAATTACAGTTGTCCTTAATGTGCTGCATGAATGCAGATAATGGAGGGTTTGTATCAAGCAAGGACTTGGTGGATAATTTAGGGGATGCGGTGAATGAATCTCTGCGATTTTCATCATGTCGGGTTTTGTCTCCGTCTCTTTCCCTATGTAGGTGTCTTTTATATTCACTTCCAGCATAGAAATATCTGCAGCATGCGGTCTGTTCTAGATCCATCTCAGTAAATAAAACTATTTGTTCAAACCCCCCCCCCCCCCACAAGCTTATTGTCCACAGCCCTGGAGGAAACATTGGTAACAAAAATGACACAGAATAAATATGGGAAAAATATGAAGGCCAATGTTGCATTTTTTTGTATTTTTAATATACTGTACTAATATAGCGTAATGTAGCAATTCACCTATATGTATATAGTTTATACAGTATATAGATATAAACCTTGTAAAATGGTGAGTCACTGAGAATTTACATTGTATTACTTATCCTGTACTGATCCTGAGTTATATCCTGTATTCTACCCCAGAGCTGCACTCACTATTCTGCTGGTGGAGTCACTGTGTACATACATTACATTACTTATCCTGTACTGATCCTGAGTTATATCCTGTATTCTACCCCAGAGCTGCACTCACTATTCTGCTGGTGGAGTCACTGAGTACATACATTACATGACTTATCCTGTACTGATCCTGAGTTACATCCTGTATTATACTCCAGAGCTGTGCTCACTATTCTGCTGGTGGAGTCACTGTGTACATACATTACATTACTTATCCTGTACTGATCCTGAGTTACACCATGTATTATACTCCAGAGCTGTGATCACTATTCTGCTAGTGGAGTCACTGTGTACATACATTACTTATCCTGTACTTGTAAAGGATCTGCCAGACACAACTTCTGTGTCGACGCCCATAGTTAATCAGTCTGCACCTGCTTCTATGTCTGTGAGACTGACTCCATCTTCCACCACCCAGGATGGCAGGCTTAGGAGTGGGAGAGCCTATCACAGCCTGGCCAGACGGAGCTAGCTCCCGCCCTCTGTCTATTTATATCTGCCTTTCCTGTTCCTCCTTTGCTTGTGATTCTTCTCTGCTGGTTTCCTGGCCCTTCTGCAGCTTCTTGAACAACTGATCCTCTGCTTGTGATTGACCTTGGCTTTACTGACCACTCTTCTGCTCTGCGTTTTTGTACCTCGCTCATCTCCTGGTTTGACTCGGCTCGTTCACTTCGCTTGTTGCTCACGGTGTCCCCGTGGGCAGCTTCCCCATTTCCCTGGCTTCTTTGTACCCTTGTCTGTTTGTCTGTCGTGCACCTATTGAGTGTAGGGACCGTCGCCCAGTTGTACCCCGTCGCCTAGGGCGGGTCGTTGCAAGTGGGCAGGGACTGAGTGGCGGGTAGATTAGGGCTCACCTGTCTGTCTCCCTACCCCGTCATTACATAATCACAAGCCCATATACCTAGTCTACCCTGGCCCCTGACACTACTATGGACCCCCTTGAGACCCTGGCTCAGCAAATGCAGGGCCTCTCCCTACAGGTCAAGGCCCTGGCTCAGAGGGACAACCAGCCTGATGCTAACCTGGTAAAGCCCCTCACCTAACCTCTTGAACCCCACCTCAAGTTGCCCGACCGGTTCTCAGGGGACCGGAAGACCTTTTTCTCCTTTCGGGAAAGTTGTAGGCTCTATTTTCGCTTAAAGCCCCACTCCTCTGGTTCTGAGAGTCAGCGGGTGGGTATAATTATGTCCCGGCTCCAGGACGGTCCCCAAGAATGGGCCTTCTCCTTGGCTCCTGACGCCCCTGAACTTTCCTCCGTTGATCTTTTCTTTTCTGCTCTCGGGCTCTTTTATGACGAGACTGACAAGACTACCTTTGCCGAGAGTCAGCTGGTGACCTTACGTCAGGGTAAGAGACCTGTTGAGGAGTATTGTTCTGACTTTAGGAAGTGGTGCGTAGCTTCTCGGTGGAATGACCCTGCCTTAAGGTGCCAGTTTAGATTGGGTCTGTCGAACGCCCTGAAAGACCTGCTAGTTAGCTATCCCTCTTCTGACTCCCTAGATCAGGTTATGGCTTTAGCGGTACGACTTGACCGTCGTCTCAGGGAACGACGACTTGAACGTGTTTTGTGTTTTCTCCTCTGACTCCCCCATGATGCCTCCCGAGGTTCCGTTGCTTCATTCTTCCATGGAAGACTTGGAGGTACCTATGCAACTCGGGGCCTCCGTGTCCCCCCAACAACGTAGAAAGTTCCGCAGGAAGAATGGTCTCTGCTTCTACTGTGGGGATGACAAGCATCAAGTGAACAACTGTCCTAGGCGTAAGAATAAGCAGCCAGAAGGACTTCCGCGCCTAAGTGACCATCGGGGAGGTCACTTGGGCGCACAGGTATTTCCCGTAAATATGAAACTTAATAAAATCTTGCTTCCCTTTCAGGTCTCTTTTGGTGGTAGGTCTGCTACCGGCAGTGCCTTCGTGGATTCAGGGTCTTCTGCTAATATTATGTCTGTGGAATTTGCTATGTCTCTAGCTGTGCCATTAATTGATTTGCCTAAACCTGTCCCGGTAGTGGGTATCGACTCCACTCCTCTTGCTAAGGGTATGTGCACACACACTAATTACGTCCGTAATTGACGGACGTATTTCGGCCGCAAGTCCCGGACCGAACACAGCGCAGGGAGCCGGGCTCCTAGCATCATAGTTATGTACGATGCTAGGAGTCCCTGTCTCTCCGTGGAACTACTGTCCCGTACTGAAAACACGATTACAGTACGGGACAGTTGTCCTGCAGCGAGGCAGGGACTCCTAGCGTCGTACATAAGTATGATGCTAGGAGCCCGGCTCCCTGCACTGTGTTCGGTCCGGTACTTGCGGCCGAAATACATCCGTCAATTACGGACGTAATTAGTGTGTGTGCACATACCCTAATGGTTATTTTACACAGCATACCCCTGTTTTTGAACTCCTTGTTGGCTCCATTCATTTGGAGCAGTGCTCTGTACTGGAGATGCAGGGATTATCGTCCGATTTGGTTTTAGGCCTTCCCTGGTTGCAGTTGCATAATCCCACGTTTGACTGGAATACTGGGGACCTTACCAAGTGGGGTAATGAATGCTTGACGTCATGTTTTTCTGTTAATTCTATTTCCCCCCCTGAGGTGGTGAACACGCTACCTGAGTTTGTTCAGGACTTCGCCAATGTTTTCTCTAAGGAGGCCTCCGAAGTGTTACCTCCTCATAGAGAATATGATTGCGCAATCAATTTGGTACCAGGAGCTAAGCTCCCTAAGGGTAGGATATTTAATCTCTCTTGTCCCGAACGTGAAGCCATGAGAGAGTATATCCAGGAATGCCTGGCCAAGGGTTACATTCGCCCCTCTACTTCTCCGGTAGGTGCTGGCTTCTTCTTCGTAGGGAAGAAGGATGGTGGTCTTAGGCCATGCATTGACTACCGAAGCTTGAATAAGGTCACTGTAAGGAAGCAGTATCCCCTTCCTCTGATTCCTGATCTCTTTAATCAGGTTCAGGGGGCCCAATGGTTCTCTAAGTTTGATCTACGGGGGGCGTATAACCTTATCCGCATCAAAGAGGGGGATGAGTGGAAGACTGCGTTTAACACGCCCGAAGGTCATTTCGAATACCTCGTCATGCCCTTTGGGTTGTGTAATGCTCCCGCGGTCTTCCAGAATTTCATAAATGAGATTTTAAGAGACTACCTGGGGGTATTTCTTGTAGTGTACCTTGATGACATACTTGTGTTTTCCAAGGACTGGTCCTCCCACATTGAGCATGTCAGGAAGGTGCTCCAGGTCCTTCGAGAAAACAAACTGTTTGCAAAGACCGAAAAATGTGTGTTTGGGGTGCAGGAGATACAATTTTTTGGCCAAATCCTCACTCCTCATGAATTCCGCATGGAACCCGCCAAGGTCCAGGCTGTGGCGGAATGGGTCCAACCTGCCTCCCTGAAGGCGTTACAGTGCTTCTTGGGGTTCGCTAATTATTACAGGAGATTTATTGCTAACTTCTCGGTCATCGCTAAGCCTCTTACGGATCTCACTTGCAAAGGTGCTGATCTCCTCCACTGGCCTCCTGAGGAGGCTGTCCAGGCTTTTGAGGTCCTTAAGAGCTTTATCTCGGCCCCGGTGCTGGTTCAGCCCAACCAAATGGAGCCATTTATCGTGGAGGTTGACGCGTCCGAGGTGGGAGTGGGGGCTGTCTTGTCCCAGGGTACCAGGTCCCTCACCCATCTCCGTCCCTGTGCCTACTTCTCCAGGAAGTTTTCACCCACTGAGAGTAACTATGATATTGGCAACCGCGAACTCTTAGCCATTAAATGGGCATTTGAAGAGTGGCACCACTTCCTGGAGGGGGCTAGGCACCAGGTAATGGCCCTTACCGACCACAAGAATCTGGTTTACCTAGAATCTGCCCGGAGGCTAAACCCGAGACAAGCTCGTTGGGCGTTATTTTTTACCAGATTCAACTTTGTGGTTACCTATAGGGCTGGGTCTAAAAATGTTAAGGCTGATGCACTGTCACGTAGCTTCATGGCCAGCCCTCCTTCCTGAGAACAAGCTGTTTGTTCCCCTGCAATTCCGGCTAAGGGTACTTAGGGAAAATCATGACTTTGCACTATCTGGCCATCCAGGCATCCTGGGTACCAAGCACCTCATTGCCAGAAACTATTGGTGGCCTGGGTTGCCTAAAGACGTTAAGGCCTACGTCGCCGCTTGTGAAGTTTGTGCTAGGTCCAAGACTCCCAGGTCCCGACCAGCGGGCTTACTATGTTCTTTGCCCATTCCCCAGAGACCTTGGACCCATATCTCCATGGATTTTATCACCGATTTGCCTCCATCTCAAGGCAAGTCGGTGGTGTGGGTTGTAGTAGACCGCTTCAGTAAGATGTGCCATTTTGTGCCCCTCAAGAAACTACCCAATGCTAAGACGTTAGCTACCTTGTTTGTCAAACACATCCTGCGTCTCCATGGGGTCCCTGTCAATATTGTTTCTGATAGAGGGGTACAATTTGTTTCATTGTTTTGGAGAGCCTTCTGTAAAATGTTGGAGATTGATCTGTCCTTCTCCTCTGCCTTCCATCCTGAAACTAAAGGCCAAACTGAGAGGACTAACCAGTCTCTAGAACAATATTTAAGGTGTTTTATCTCTGACTGTCAATATGATTGGGTCTCATTTATTCCCCTCGCTGAATTTTCCCTAATAACCGGGTCAGTAACTCGTCAGGGGTCTCCCCCTTTTTCTGTAATTTTGGGTTTAATCCACGGTTCTCCTCCGTTTTACCTGGTAGTTCCAACAATCCCGAGGTAGATGTCGTTCATCGGGAACTGTGCACAGTCTGGGCCCAGGTTCAGAAGAACCTAGAGGCGTCCCAGAGCATACAAAAGACTCAGGCAGATAGAAGACGTTCTGCTAACCCCTTGTTTGTGGTCGGGGATTTGGTGTGGCTATCGTCAAAAAATTTGCACCTTAAAGTCCCGTCCAAGAAGTTTGCTCCCCGGTTTATAGGGCCATACAAGGTCATTGAAGTCCTTAACCCTGTCTCCTTCCGACTGGAGTTGCCCCCGTCTTTTCGAGTACACAACGTGTTTCATGCCTCCCTCCTTAAACGCTGCTCCCCGTCATTGGCTCCCTCAAGGAAACCTCCGGTCCCCGTTCTCACCCCTGAGGTGGTAGAATTCGAGGTGGCCAAGATTGTGGACAGCAGTATGGTCCAAGGCTCCCTCCAGTACCTGGTCCATTGGAGGGGATATGGGCCTGAGGAGAGGACTTGGGTACCCGCCCGGGATGTTCACGCTGGGGTATTGCTCAGGAGGTTCCACCTTCGTTTCCCCAATAAACCAGGTCCACCTAGAAAGGGTCCGGTGGCCCCTCATAAAAGGGGGGCTACTGTAAAGGATTTGCCAGACACAACTTCTGTGTCGACGCCCATAGTTAATCAGTCTGCACCTGTTTCTATGTCTGTGAGACTGACTCCATCTTCCACCACCCAGGATGGCAGGCTTAGGAGTGGGAGAGCCTATCACAGCCTGGCCAGACGGAGCTAGCTCCCGCCCTCTGTCTATTTATATCTGCCTTTCCTGTTCCTCCTTTGCTTGTGATTCTTCTCTGCTGGTTTCCTGGCCCTTCTGCAGCTTCTTGAACAACTGATCCTCTGCTTGTGATTGACCTTGGCTTTACTGACCACTCTTCTGCTCTGCGTTTTTGTACCTCGCTCATCTCCTGGTTTGACTCGGCTCGTTCACTTCGCTTGTTGCTCACGGTGTCCCCGTGGGCAGCTTCCCCATTTCCCTGGCTTCTTTGTACCCTTGTCTGTTTGTCTGTCGTGCACCTATTGAGTGTAGGGACCGTCGCCCAGTTGTACCCCGTCGCCTAGGGCGGGTCGTTGCAAGTAGGCAGGGACTGAGTGGCGGGTAGATTAGGGCTCACCTGTCTGTCTCCCTACCCCGTCATTACAGTACTGATCCTGAGTTACATCCTGTATTATACTCCAGAGCTGCACTCACTATTCTGCTTTTGGAGTCACTGTACATACATTACATTACTTATCCTGTACTGATCCTGAGTTATATCCTGTATTATACTCCAGAGCTGCACTCACTATTCTGCTGGTGCAGTCACTGTGCACATAAATTTCATTACTTATCCTGTACTGATCCTGAGTTACATCCTGTATTATACTCCAGAGCTGCACTCACTATTCTGCTGGTGGAATCACTGTGTACATACATTACTTTACTTATCCTGTACTGATCCTGAGGTATAGCCTGTATCTCTTTATTTTATATAAATTTACAAAACATAAACTGAAAAACAAATACATAACTAATTCCATATAACCAAAAAGTGACAACCAAATTCTTATAAACAAATTTTCTTATATACATCTCTGTATATGAGAAGAGAAAACTATACCAGACCCGGCCACATACACCCCACTCTTATATACTTACATCTACACTTCGTCCGAAACTAAACAATAACTAGAATATATACAAACATCATATAAACGTAATCCAAAGTACTAACAGAAAATCCCCCGACCCGCGTCAACCAAGGGCCTAAAGAAACAACATAATAATGATGATAATAATAATCAAACAACATAATAACAAATGAAATAATAATAATAATAATAATAATAATAATAATAATAATAATAACAAAAACAATCCAAAATATAATAATACTAATCCCAATTTTTTTTTTTTTATCTTTTTTTTTTAAATTTTTTAATTTTTTTTAATCACACTATACACATCCTGACTTTCCTTAACCTTACCCTTCTTACCTAAACTCCACCACCCCAGCCAGCATCTCGCCTCATGTCCTCTCACGTCCGCATAGTCCAGATGCTGGCCCCCACCACCACACCCAACACCCCAGCCCAGCCCCCCGCCCCATGTCCTCCCATGTCCGCATAGTCCGGGGCTGGGTCAGGCAAACCCCCCCCCCCCCCGACCCCTCCCAACCTATCTATTAACCCCCTTAAGTCTATCCCTATTCTAACAACATTTTTACAATATAATACAATACACATCACCAACTTGTCCAAATACCAAACCATATACAAAATACACCGTACCCGAAAGCACCAAGTTCGGTCGCTTGTAAACCTTTTTCCTGCCATTTCAATCCTAAACAAAACAAAAATCTTCCTGTGCTTACCTCGTCCACCGCTGCACCCTCCCTATCGCTTGCCCTATCTCCTTCCCCTATTACTAGCCCTTTCTTGACCCTATTGAAAGCTGACCCTATGCTGACCCTCACCTTTCCCTTATTCCGAGCCCTATCGCTATATTTTTTTTGGTGCCTCAGCGGAACGCAGACCCCCACCTCCAGTTGAGCACCGGTGACGACCCCCCCCCTCCCTCATGAAGGCAGACACATTAAGGCACCCAAAAGGAAAAGCCCCTCCAAAGACGAGAGGCTTTGGATGCTCCCAATCTGCCAACCTCCAAAGAATGCACCTTCACCAGGTCACCCATGATATTGCTAACAACCTCATCCACTAGGAGGATTTTCTTCTGGGTAGAAACTAGACATCGTGCATTCCACATAAAGTGCCTGACCACTATACTGACTAGAAACAAGGTGCAATGGTCCCTACCACCGAGGTCTCCGAACACTCCATAGGCCCACCCAGCATAGGAGAGGCTGGTTAGGCCTGGCCAACCAATGGAGGCTCCCACCCTTTTGTATACCTCTGTATTGAAAGGGCAATGAAGCAGGAAATGCTCCATGCTTTCCAGCACTCCGCCGCACTCCTCCCGGGGGCAATCCCGATCATCAGAGCTTCTGCACTTTAGATTGCCCCTCACATACAGTCGCCCATGGAAGCAACGCCAAGCCAGATCCCAAAACTTCTGGGGAATCCTCGCTGAATTTAAAAGTTTTAATCCCACCCGAGGTCACTACTTGGGCAGTCTTTGAGCGCCAGGGGCTTCTGGAAGTGGGTCATCAGGACCCTCCTGTCCAGAAATTTTCTCGACATGGTCCTGATCTCCCACACCTCCAGACCCCACCGGCGAACAATCTTCAGCGCCAGGGTGGCATAAGCTGGGAGATGTCCGTGAGGTGTACGCAGGTCTTTCACTTGCCCTCCTCTCTCCCATTCCTGGAAGAAAGGCCGAAACCACCCCCTGCAGGAGGATATCCACCAAGGAGCCCTCTCTTGCCAGAGGTTTGCCAGGTTGATCTTAACAAAGGTGTTCACTAGGAACACCACCGGGTTAACCATACCTAACCCGCCTAGTGTCCTTGGTAGGTAAGTAACCTCCCTCTTGATTAGGTTGAGCCTGTTCCCCCATAACAGCTGGAAGAACAGGCTATAGACCCGAGTCCAGAGAGGTTCTGGCAAGATGCACACACTGCCCAGGTAAAGCAACATGGGCACCAGGTAGGCCTTGGCCAAGTGAACCCTTTCCCTCAGGGTTAAGGACCAACCCTTCCATTGGTCGACCTTCTGGGCAACTAGATTCAGCCTATCCTCCCAGTTCTTCTTGGGGTAATCACCCGGGCCAAATTCGACTCTTAAGATCTTAGCAGACCCCTGAGGCTCTGGAAGGGTGTCCGGGAGATCAAAACCAGGATCTCCTCCTCCCAGCCAGAGACTTTTGCACTTATCCCGGTTGATCTTGGACCCAGATGCCAATGAGTAACGCTCCACTTCCGACATCACCCACTCTGCCTCCCCTCTCGAGGAGACAAAAATGGAGACGTCGTCTGCGTACGCAACCACCCTCTGAGTGGCCTCCGGCCCCTCCAGGCCGGGCCCGACTCCCGCCAATGGCCCACGATCGATCCTTTTAAGAAAAGAATCAATTGCGAACGCATATAGCAAAGGGCTCAAGGGACAACCCTGGCGGACACCAGACCCAACCTCAAAGGGGGTTCCAACCCAACCGTTCACCAGCGCAAAAGTCTCAGCCCCAGTGTATAAGGTCTGTAGCCAATTGACAAACCCCCCCGGTAGGCCGTACCTCAGAAGGACCGACCAGAGGTACTCGTGGTCCACCCGGTCAAAAGCCTTGGCCTGGTCCAAGGACAGGATGTACCCCTCCCACCGACCAGAATTTCCCTGCTCCACTGCCTCTCTGACACTGAGGACAGCACTAAATGTGCTGCGGCCTGGAGCAGAGCAATGCTGGACCGGCGAAAGGAGCCGGGATGCAAACTTCACCAGCCGATTAAACAGCACCTTTGCGAGAACCTTTCTGTCCGTATTGAGCAGCGCTATGGGACGCCAATTCTCAATACGGGTCGAGTCTTTACCCTTCGATAAAACGATCAAGGCCGACCTCCTCATTGACATTGGCAAAGTACCCGAGGAAAGGCACTCATTAAACACCTCAGTCAAGAGGGGAACTAGGGTTCCTTTAAAAGTCTTATAAAACGCGGATGTTAAGCCATCCGGCCCTGGCGATTTTTTGAGGGCAAGCCCATCAATCGCCAATCCAACTTCCTCTTCCTTGATCGAGTCTATCAAAACACCGAGAGAGGGGTCTACCCCTGGCTCAGGGATGGTTTCAGCCAGGAAAGCCGACATCTCGTCTCGGTTTGGATCTTGCTTCCCCAAGAGGTGCGAGTAGAAGGATCTGACGACCTCCAAGATCCCTGATTTGGATCTCTTCAGAGATCCTGTACTATCAATCAGTCCTGTCACAACCTTACGACTCACTGACATCTTACAGTTCCTGTAGGGGTCGGGCGAGCGGTACTTCCCGAAATCCCTCTCAAGAACTAAAGATGTGTGCCTATCATACTGACACCTCCTGAGCAAAGCTTTCACCACGGAGATCTCCTCCCCACTACCCCCGGTTGAGACCAGATGTTCGAGTTTCCCCCTCAGTTCCTGATATAGGCGGTACCTACTCATGGACCTGAGGCTTGAGAGCCTGCGGAAAAATCCTGCCACCCGGACTTTAAACAACTCCCACCACTCAGACTTAGTACCACTGAGATCCAACAAAGGTACCTGGCTCTGAAGAAAATCCTCAAAGGCCTGTCTTATCTCCGCTTCTTCCAAGAGAGTAGAATTCAGCCTCCATATACCTCTTCCCATCTGGAGGGACTCTGCAATGTTCAAAGAGAAAATAATCATACAGTGATCGGAGAACTCCACCTCAACAACGGACACTGGAGAAGAGATGGCTTCCTCCTTCAAAAAAAACCTGTCTATCCTAGACCTACAACTACCTCTACGATAGGTGAAACCCGAGTGGCCTGGGGTGTGCCTGATGTGGATATCCACCAGGCGAGCATCGCTAACTATATTTTTTAATGCTACACTATCATAGGTCAATTTTTTATCTCCGGAACCTCCTCTATCTCGGGGCCTCATGACAGTATTGAAGTCCCCTCCAAAGATAACTTGTCGACCTGAAAAAAGGAAAGGCTTAATCCTCATGAAGAGACTTTTACGGTCCCATTTGCTCTGGGGTCCGTATATATTGATTAGTCTTAATTCCTGTCCCCTCATGAGGACATCTAAGATCAAGCACCTCCCCATTTCTAACTCAATCATCCGTCGGCATGTTACCGGTGCGGTGAAAAGGACCGCCACTCCGCTATAGGGCTCAGCCGCAAGAGACCAGTAGGAGGGCCCGCGTCGCCACTCCCTCCTAGATTTAACGACGTCTGCCAAAAGTGACAGCCTGGTCTCCTGCAAAAACAAAATGTCGGCTTCAACTCGGCCAAGAAAATCAAAGGCTGCAAATCTCGCCCTATCTGACTTAATGCTGGCAACGTTAATTGATGCCAGCGTCAACAGAGTGGGTGCCGCCATCATGGATGTTTGAGTTAGACGGCTTTCTTCTTCCCACCCCCCCCTCTATCTGATGAGGACCCCCCTTCTTTGCCTCGCTTCTTGCAAACTGAGGAGTCCATACTCACCACCCTATTCCCATCTTCATCCCCAAGTTCCGGGTCAACCTCCCCCTCTGGGGGCAACGGCCCCTGCAGCAGGGGAGGCTCAACAACTCTAGGGTGCCCTACCATGCCCTCCCTCTTAGTATGAGAGGCTGGAATGTCCACGAGAGCATGGTATCGATCAGTAGAGCGCACCAGGGGGGTACAGGATTTACCTTCCTGGGCCAGGGCGGGGCCAGATGTATTTGGCCCTTGGGTTTTGCCCGGTGTCCCTTTTGCTGTAGGCTGAGTCCTCTCTTCCTCTCCCACACTTTCATAGTGGGAGGACTGAGAGTCCTCAGCCCTCTGCTCCCTTTGGATCCTCCTCATCTCCCCGTTCAATTCGGCCTCCCCAGGGGCATCAGCTTCAGGGGGGGCATCCAGATCCGAATCAGAGGTCGTCCCAGTTTCCTGGAGCGCCCTCCAAATCCTCTCCTTCCTTCGCTTCTCCGCCCTTCTCTGGCGAGAAGGGGGACCCTTCTTTGCATTCTTCCCTTGCCCCTGTGCCCCATCGTCCCTGCCCGCACCCTCACCCACGGAGGCCTCCCTCCTTTCATCCTCCGCAGGTTTGGAACAGGCATTGACAACAGAGCGAGGACACCGACTGAACGGGTGACCTAAGTCACCACACAGGTTGCAGCGAATACGGTCACACGATGCGGCTAGATGACCAATCCCCCCACAATGAGCACACTTCTGCACCTTGCAGCCTGCACTCAAATGTGAGGGGTCGCCACACCGGTGACACAACTTCGGCTGCCCCTGGTAGAAGACAAGGATCCGATCTCTTCCCAGGAAAGCAGACGATGGTATGTGGGACACCGTCTGTCCCAGACGCTTTAGTTTAACCATGAACGTCCAGGCCCCTGACCAGATGCCAAACTCATCCATGTTCTTCCGTGGCATCTCTACTACCTCTCCGTACCTTCCCAACCAGGTCATGATATCAATACAAGAGAGTGACTCGTTACGGGTAAGAACGGTCACTCTCTTGGGACCACTTTGGCGAGAAATTGCTTGTGCAGCAAAGTCTCGCCAGCCAGGCTCGTCCTTCATCAGCTCGTAGTTCCCCCAGAAGACCTCAAGGCCCCCTAGGTGAACAAAGCTGATGTCAAACTCGACCGAGCCATGAGGATGTATCAAGGCAAAGATGTCACTCGCCTTGAAGCCCATCCCCAGCAGCAGCTCCACCACCCTCTTTCTGGGAGGGCACGCATCATTGCCACGCCACCGGAGACGGACCACATTCCTCCTGGCTACAGCCTGCCCGGCTGTTGGGAGCGACCACTGATCTCCTCGTTGCTCTCGGAAGGCATTTAGACCATATCTGTCTATCCAGAAAGACAGGTCCTTCTGCACTCCCCCTATGGTTAGGGTTTGCTTTCCCTCTCTTAAAGCGTCCAAGAGACGTTGTTGCAAGTTACCGTCCCCGGACCTTGAGGATGAAGATGGGTGGGCCCGCTGTCCCCCCGCTGCCACACCAGCATAAGACCTGCCGGATGTCACAGCAAGAGGAGCGCCAGGCCCATTGCCCCTGGTTGATACCCCATCCCCACCACCCACAGACACAGCACTCAACACCCCATTACCAGCAGACACTCCAGCAACTTTATTTACAGACACCTGCATACCCCCAGCAGTTTCCACATCCACAGCTGCAACTTTTTCATTTAACCCACCAGGTCCCCCTGCAGTCATCCTTCTGGCCAGGCCTGGTTCTATGTTATGTATTTTTTCTGTACATTTTGTGTGGGTAGACACTGCTTCAGTCTCCGCATCATCAGGCACCTTTGCAGGGACGCCACCAGATGTTATAAGCGATGTCCCCGCTGTGCCCTCCGCCTCATTAACCTCCATCTGTTCTATGCGCGGAACATTTTTGGGAAAGGGGCCACCGTCGCCCCCCGACGCCAGCAGCCCCCTTCTCGCCTACACCACTTTTCAGCGATGCGGACGAAGGAGCCACTGACGTCACTGGAGCCGCCTCCGGCGCCGGACCACTCCCCCCTCCCACAGAGGAGTGGCCAACAGAGCCGGAGCCCCCTCTGTGACCGCCCTTGTCCGGAACGTATGACGGCTTTACTGCGACACCGACAGACTTCCGGCTTTCAGACACCACATCCGGTTTCTGGTTTACCCGTTCTCCCGACCCCTGACTCGCATCAAAGACCAGTTTCCCGGGCTCGCCATTCACCGGACACGGGGACACACCCCCTGGCGTCACCAGGCCACCAGTACCGCCCCCTTTGCAGGGGTTGGCGTCCGGCGCCATTTTGACCACCACGTGTTCTAATGCCGGACCCGTAACACTCTCCCCGCATTCCCGCTCCAGCCCCACTGCAGAGGCTTGAGCTGGGGGTCTTGCGGGACCTGCGCCCTGATCCTGACTGTCATCTGGCTCAGAGCAAAGGAAGGATCTTGCTGTATACACAAGTTTAAATGAACCTTTATCAGATTTTTTTTCCTTTTCCTTTTCCTCCTCTGCGGGTAACTCCGCACCGAAACAAAATCCCTGGAAGGATACCGGCGACTCCACATTACGGATCTGAGTGAGTAATCCTGGAGGCCGCTCACTGTCAGTTTCAAAACACTCCTGATTATTCCCAGCTGTGAGTCCACCCTCCTCCTCCTCACTGCTCCTGGGTGCCTCAGAATCTGTGCCTTCTCTGGACTTTACATTTTCATGCTCCATTGTCTCCACCACATTTTCCTTTGCTGTGTCTGGGGCTCTGCTGTCTTCCTCCATAGTTTCTATTTTTATAGGTGCTGCCATCTCGGCAAACCTCTCTTCGTTTTTTAACTTTTCTCCAAACACCCCTCCGCCTGCTAAAATCTCCTCACGTCTCTCTTCCACTTTTTTTATTTCCTCCAACAAGGATTTCACATTTAAACGGTATCGGGACCTCTTACCTCCTGTGGCTTTTGCAGCCCTTCCTCTGGCGACCGCCAAGTCCGCACGGAGCCGTTGCAGCGACTTCCTGAGGTCCCGATACTCCTCCAACCGCATAGCCAGACGGGAGCTGAAGTTCTCCACCGTCTCTCCGGTCCTCAGCTGTCCCCATTCCTCCACACGACCGTCATCCAAATGTCCGGACAGTGCTGGTCCTTCTCCAGACGACAACACCTCTATCACCATGCCGGACCGCGTCTCCATACCCTTATCCAGGGTTCCAGCCACGGGGGGAGCCAGGACAGCCTTGCCCCGAGATGATCTCCTCACCCCCGCGACTGTTTTCATATTCCCAGCCAGCTGGGATGACCCTCTACCCCCCGCTGGCATGCTCCGGGAGGTAGAGGTCTGAGGCTCCATCCTAGGATGGAACCCCCCTCAGGGTACTTTCCAAGCCCAGGCAGATGGTATGAGGCCTGGGCAGATAGGATAAGGAAAGTCCCTGGATCCAAGGCCTGCACGGAAGTCTCAGCAGCTCTCTCCACACGTCCTACTCCACCCACTCCAGAGCTGCACTCACTATTCTGCTGGTGGAGTCACTGTACATACATTACATTACTTATCCTGTACTGATCCTGAGTTATATCCTGTATTATACTCCAGAGCTGCACTCACTATTCTGCTGGTGCAGTCACTGTGCACATAAATTTCATTACTTATCCTGTACTGATCCTGAGTTACATCCTGTATTATACTCCAGAGCTGCACTCACTATTCTGCTGGTGGAATCACTGTGTACATACATTACTTTACTTATCCTGTACTGATCCTGAGTTATAGCCTGTATTATACTCCAGAGCTGCACTCACTATTCTGCTGGTGGAGTCTATATGTACATACATTACATTACTTAGCCCTTATTCACATGACAGGGTTTCCTGCCTGGGTGATGGCCGTTCATAAAACGGCCGTCACATAGCTGCAGTAGGAACTATAGACCCCTAATGGGGCTATTCACACGACCGATTTTTTTGACGGGCCGGGAAACCCGGCCGTCAAAAAATGGGACATGCCCTATTTTTGGCCATTCACCCGGCTCCCATAGAAGTCTTTGGGGGCGGGGTAATACATGGCCATCACTGGAATGTGTCCCGAGTGACGGCCGTGTCTACCTTCGCTCGCTCTCTCCACACAGCGCAGAGTGCATGTGAGGAGGAGGAGTTTATGCCATTTGGATGAATCGCTGTATGCTGCAGGTTAGTTTCTACAATGTGGGGGTGCCCTTATACAGGGGTACTGTGTGGCAGGGCCAGGGTGTACAGCAAGTGAAAGGGGGCGCTGCGCTGGCTCCCTGCCCCTGCTTGTTTTAAAAGGGCCCTTGCCCGGCGACACCTCCCATGGCTGATGGCGCCGCTAGCAGCGGCTGCTACTGCTGTAGCGACACCACTATAGCAGAGCAGGGAGGTATCTCCATGCTCTGCTATGTGCTAGCCCCACTTTAGCTCCCTGAAGGAGCGGAATCCCCGTGTGTCTGGGGATTCCGCTCCTGGACAGAGCGCTTGATGTCTCTGTCCATATATGGACAGTGACATCAGGGGTAACTCCTGAAGCAAAATCCCCGAACACTCTGTGACCAGGGATTCCACACCAGGAGAAGCCAGTAACGTTCAATGTCCATAAATAGACACAGACGACAGGGGCTGTTCCTGAATTGGAATCACCGGCCATATGGGGATTCCACTTCAGGAGTTGCCCCTGATGTCACTGTCCAGATATGTCCGACCCGGAACAGAATCGGAACGGATGCAAAATGGATGCAAACCGGCCGGGAATAACGGCCCAAAACGGCTGATTTTATCGACCGACACTCGGACCCTGTCAGGACCCTGTCGTGTGAATAAGGCCTTATCCTGTACTGATCCTGAGTTACAGCCCGTATTATACTCCAGAGCTGCACTCACTATTCTGCTGGTGGAGTCAATGTATACATACATTACATTACTTATCCTGTACTAATCCTGAGTTATATCCTGTATTATACTCCAGAGCTGTACTCACTATTCTGCTGGTGGAGTCACTGTGTACATACATTACATTACTTCTCCTGTACTGATCCTGAGTTATATCATGTATTATACTCCAGAGCTGTAATCACTATTGTGCTGGTGGAGTCACTGTGTACATGTACCAGAAGTAGTAGCGGAATAGTAGAGCTAGGTGTGTGAGACCGTTGAAAAAATTTAGAGAGTAGCTGGACAATCCACTGTCAATATTAGAGCTGCAGCAGAGCTAAGTATGCAATACAGATGGACAATCCATAAACATAGTCGGGGACTAAATGGGTCAAAATAGCAAGGCAAGTTCCGGTACAAAGCAAGAAACGGCACCCGGGGAAGGCCTGATTCACACGAACGTTGTATACATCCGCGTGACGTCCTTTAAAACAACAGCCGTCACACGTACGCATGTATTTCAATGGGGCCGTTCACACGGCCATTGTTTTAATGGACCGTGTGAAGGGTTAGTTGAAAAATAGAACAGGACCTATTTTCGCCCGTTTTCCCAGATCCCTCGATAGACTCAAGTCTATGGGGATCCTATAACTAGCACAGAGGCCAGTCGTCCAATGATGTAAATAGCGCGTCTCGCGCTCTGACTAGTCAGGCACCCGTGCGCTCTGCGCATGCACCGACCAACAACCCTACCAGCCTCTCTGAGACAATGAGTGCGGTAGCGGCAGGGAGACACAGTGCAGGAATGCGGCGAGGTGAATACATTACAGTGAGAAGATCACCTTGAAGGAGTCTGAGACCTTGCGCCACCTCTGATTTCAAGAATCCTACAGTGCTTTATGGAGTACGCAAACCCCTTTTGGCCCTACTCAGAGCCTTGTAAGGGCTTTTGTTTGTGTGTTGTGTCTAGGGGGTTTTGGACGCTCCATAGGTCTGAAAATCCAAGCTGAAAACGCCACCGATGTGATCTTCTGAAATGCCTCTATGATGTGTCAGATGGTCACGTTTGGGTGGACTTCCCTTCCAAAGTACTGACAAATGTTCTCGAATTGCTGTAGTTTTACTCATCTCCAGCTCCAGTCATGTAACAAAGACACACCATACCCAGAAATATATTATTCAGACGTCTAAGCCCACTCGGAGGAACAAGATGTATGAAACACACAGGCAGGTCACGGGGCTCTGTCTTTTTTTTTCTTCGTTGTTTAAGCAAACCATATGGAAGACATAGCATGACTCAAGTGCACTGCACCCAGCGGAAACTGGGGTAGAAGGAGCTGCAAATCTGTTTAATGTGCTGCTCTTGGCACAGGACCCTTCACATTTCATTCTTAGACTTGGCTCTAGTTTTAAATCAGTGGAAGAATGCAAACAATTTTCATCAAACAAGGCAGAATGACTCAAGTGCCCCCTCCCTGGCCGAGGCCCCTGCACGCTCCACATCTCATCGTACAGTGACTCGTGCTGGTCTTAAAGGCACATAGAGGCAGAATATCTAGGGTTTGTCTAGGATATGCGTTCTATAAGGATACAGTGAAACCTCTTTGAGAAGACGACCCAAAGTTGTAGTAAAAAATGTTTTTTAGAGAGCACGGTGGCTCAGTGGTTAGCACGGTAGCTCAGGGGTTGGCACGGTGGCTCAGTAGTTAGCACGGTGGCTCAGTGGTTAGCACGGTGGCTCTGGTTAGCACGGTGGCTCAGTGGTTAGCACAGTGGCTCAGGGTTTGGCACGGTGGCTCAGTAGTTAGCACGGTGGCTCAGTGGTTAGCATGGTGGCTCAGAGGTTGGCAAGGTGGCTCAGTAGTTAGCACGTTGGCTCAGTGTTTAGCACAGTGGCTGAGGGGTTTGCACAGTGGCTCAGTGGTTAGCACAGTGGTTCAGTGATTAGCACTGTGGCTCAGGGGTTATCACGGTGGCTCAGTGGTTAGCACGGTGGCTCAATGGTTAGCACTGTTGTCCTGCAGCACTGGAGTCCTGCTTTAGAATCCAACCAAGGGCAACATCTGCATGTAGTTTGTATGTTCACCCTGTGTTCTTGTGGGTTTCCTCCGGGTTTTCAGCTTTCCTCACACACATTTCAAAAACATACTGATAGGTTACGTGGCTTCCTATGGAATTGGGCCTAGTTTGTGTGTGTATAATGAGATAGGATATTTAGATTGTAAGCTCCACTGGGGACAGGAAATTATGTATTTTAGTGAGCCAATATCAGAAAAAAATCTGGTCTAGATTAGCATAGACTTCTAAATGAGATTAATATCTCTTGGAAAAGTTTCACTACATGTGTGGGTTTGCCAAGGTGACGTGCCAAATATGTCAAAAAGTCCAAATCACTTTTGGATAGCCACGCTCTTCAGATATGATATGAGATGAATCTTGTTCTGTTCCTTATTCAAATATTCCAAGCCACAAGAATATTATGGGTCAATAAGTTGCTATGTTTACCTGGTGCCTTGGATTTCATTTGGCAGTCAACTGGTGGTGGTGGTGGGAACCCAACCCAAGCTCAGTACAGGACTCAACAAGTGGTGAACCCTTATACAGCTGAGCGGAGGACTCTTTTTAATTGTCCTGGTGACTATGTGCTGCTCTTATAGCAATTGAAGAGAAAGATGCTCCACATGTATGGTGGACCCAGGTCACCTTGAGATGACCATGGACATGGGAATTTCTCAGTGGTTCTTGTAAAATTCAAATTTTCTGTCTATAGGGGCTGCCAGGCAGCTCTCCAACATACACCTGTGGGGAAACCAATGTTTTACTGGTTAGATTTTTATATGTATGATCCTTTGGTTTCCCCAAGAGATAAATAGTCAAGAGACGACCCCTTATTTTTGAGAAACCCTTGGAGTCCTGCCTCACAGACAGAAGGTAACTAAATGTGAAATTTCCCTTTAATTCATTTCCGAACTTCCAAAAATATATCAGTCCATCGTTTGGGGATGTTGACATAAGAAATAGTTCCACGTCAAGTTAACAGCATCTTATTAATGTCTTCAAATAAGGGAATAGAGACTCCAGGAATGTGCCACTTTCTGAATTTTCATGGAAATGTGATGCTACATTCTGACAAGTCTATTGTTACTTATAAATAGCAAAAAGACAGGCGCCTTTCACTGATTGCTCATTCCCAAAATATCAGTGCAGGTCTTGTGCCCCACTTACTGAATAACTAGCGACAATACAAAATGCAGAAAGACTTGCATGAAAATCTCCCCCCCCCCCCCCCAGAGAAAGCCGTCTCTAAATGTCATATTCATGAGGGGGGGAAAGGGAATACCTAATGATATTTTCACGCAAAGAGCAAACGGTGACATTGGCATTTGCTGTGTGAATATATAAATGGAATATATGTTAAGAGCCTTTGTGGATATTTTGGGTCTGCATATACATCAGCACTGTACACGGAGTTTACAATCTAATTTCCACGTCAAGAGACTCAGACGCCATTCGGACGATATCAGGAGTCTGAGGAAGTAACTCAATCTCCATGCAGTGACAAAGTTCAAAGGGATTGTCCAGGAATAGAAAAACGTGGCTGATTTTTTCCCCCAAAAAATGGTGCTACACCTGTCCACAGGTTGTGTGTGGTATTGCAGCTAAGTCTCATTGACTACAATAGAGCCAAGCTGCAATACCAGACACAACCCATAGATGGGTGTGGCGCTGTTTCTGATTGAATTCAGCCGTGTTTTCCCAATTTTGGACAATCCTCAATGAGCAATGACTTCTAATGACACTTAATAATTGACCTCCAAATTGGCAGTCTACAAGCTGCTGTGCCTGGAAATGACCAGGTCTCTGTGAATCAGCCTTGTTCCCTACAACACTCGTAGCTGCTAATTCATGGAGAGATCAAACCCTGCTCCGCATCCTTGTCTCTTACCATCACAGCTTGAAGTCTCACAATTTACCTTTTAGAAGACCAACTAGTAGGCATGACCATCACCCATTCCAACAACCAACTATTACCTGTAATATCCTGGAGAACACCATCTTACCAGTAGACGCTATTGTAGATGTCTAGAAGTCTGAAGGTCTCCTAGGAGAACACCCCAGTGGCAGAGTTTACATGTTCCACAACGCAGCCATACATGGCAGACTTTCCATATGTAGACAAATTTCCAGCAGGTCGGGACTGTCAAGGTGATGGACTAGTAGATATCTTCTCAAGATAATTAAAAAATGCAAACATCCACTCAAACAGCTTTGATCTAAGACATCTGGAGTCAACCTGAAGGTATCAACCCCAGAAGACCCAGGCTATGACTCAGAACTTGAGTTTGGTTTAAAAGGTTTCTGTGTGTGTGGATGGTTCATTTCATTGGTTCCTAATGGGCTGGAACTGCTTCTCTTCAGGTCCTCTCCAGCCCCACCGAAGTAGTTCTAACCTTTTGATGACGATTTTTTAGGACTATTGTTGATGAATGCCAGATCATTTCTTAGTCACTCGCTCACGGCCACACAACCGCGTTGGGTCTCCATGACAAGCTTGCTCTGATGACATCATGTCCGGTGGCACATTTAAAAGGATATTCTTCACGGAACCACTGCCTGTGTATTGAGGTACATTCTTTGGCTTGTTAGTCCTACGTCTTGATCCTGAGCTTGGCTTTACCCTTGACTGGATTACGCCATCATCTCGACACTTCTTGTTGTTGTCTGGTACGTATAATTTGACTTTCTTGATATTGACCCCTGGCTCATTTGCTGGTTACGACTCAGACTTCTCTTCTGCCTTGTCACATCATTGTCCGCTCTTCCGGTATTGACCCCTGTCTTCGTCCTGACTCCGCTCCTGCACCTACTCCAGACGTTCCTGCAGCGCACCTGCCACCAAGGAAAGACCATTACTCCTTGCAGGTATTCTAGGGTGAAGAACAGGGAGATTCCTTTGACTCGGCTCCTCAGTTTATCCAGTTGCACCTTGCAACCAATTTTTATTTGCTCCAATATTATTTAAATATTTTTTTTTATCAACTTTAAAAATAGTCTTAATTAAAAATCTCCTACTGCTTTGTGTATACAGCTGCAATGCAGATCTATTTGTCTCCATGGTAACAGACTACAAACAAACGCTGTGTGATCCAGCAGTCACATATTACTTCCTTGCTCCTTCATAACCTCCTTCTGTGCTCAGTGCAGGTCAGTGTTATTTATTCACAACAGATTTTATATCCCTGAGGAGACTACTGAGCTGCGTTTTTGTCCCACAAATCACAGCTAGCAAAGCCATGTCAGTGTAAGGGTATGTTCACACGGCTTATTTACGGACGTAATTCGGGCGTTTTCCGCCTCGATTTACGTCCGAAAATGCGGCTCGATAGCGTCGGCAAACATCTGCCAATTCATTTGAATGGGTCTTACGATGTTCTGTGCCGACGGTCATTTTTTTTTTACGCCCCGCTGTCAAAAGGCGCGGCGTAAAAAAAGACGCCCGCGTCAAAGAAGTGCCTGTCACTTCTTCAGACATTAAAGGGAGAAGTTTTCCATTGACTCCATGGAAAAACAGCTCGATTTACGTCCGTAATTGACGCAGCGAAAAAGCGTCTCAACATGCCATGACGGCTGATATTACGGAGCTGTTTTCTCCTGAAAACCGCCCCGTAATCTCAGCCGTAACGAACGCTACAGTGTGAACATACCCTAAGAGAGGAAGGTGTAAGGAAACAGCCTAGAGCATTGAGAGAAAGGATGGGGATATAGTAAGTAGCTCCACAGAGAACACCCACTGAGCTCTGAACCTGCAGCTCCACAATCAGTCAAGTATGAGGAAGCAGGTCAGGAAAATATTATAAGCCAAACAGAAATCAGCCAATAACATAAAGCAACCTGAACCCCACCAGAAATACAAAGGAGCACATATTTAAACCCATATTCATTTACCCTATTAGGGAGTTAATAGAAGGGGGTCCTCTGTTCAGGATCCTCATCCCTTGGTTGGAGTGGAGAGCGGTTACATAGAGCGTCTCTTGCTCTCTCTCTCTCTGGAGGACCTGTCCTGTCCTGTATTACACATACAACACATTGATATGAATGGACTCTGTGTAATACTTCATTTCTCCTGTGGTGGCGCTTTAGGGAAATTGATCACTTACTGCCAGGTTTAACCACAGATTACAGCAGATCGCTGGGGATCTCAGTAGAGACACATTTTGAGATCTACTTATTGTCATGGGACCCTTCTAATAAGTAGAGATTGTACAAAATGAAGAATCCCTTTAATGATGTGAAGAGAAGATGTGTATGAAGACTAAACACCGCTGAATCCTTACTTTTGGCTCCGGAATTGCCTCGGTTGTGAAGTCCTCCATTAATGTAATCACCAGGATAACGTTCTTGTCCTCCGCAGTATTGACTGACATCCGCACTTGAATCCAGTGATCCCTGGAGGATATTTATCAACTGACGGAACACATTTTCCATTTCACTTCAATTACTTGCCATTTATTCTATTAAAAACTTCACCTCCTTCGCAGGTTCAGAGGGATTTGGTTTAAGCTCCCTAGAGGGTATTGCTTTAAGGTGCTTTCTAAGACATCAATTAGAGCCAGCAATCTAAATGGGCTTTTAGGTTCCCTGACTTGATAACATTGTCAGAATAATTCCCACAATATCACTGCTATGACATAGGCTTCAATCACCATAATGTATCCTTGTTCCTAGTGCTATATCTTCTGTAGCGGTAATATGACCTAAGGCTCTGTTCACATTCACAAATTGCGTCAAATCTAAATTAAAGCTGCATGCACTGCTATTCTTCCCGCCAAAGTGACAAAGTAATGGGGTCCGTGGGCTCAGCTCATATCCATCATACGAAGGATCCGGCACTGGTACATGGGGCATTTTTAAAAATATTGATAAAGGATGTATAAAGGGTTGTTCCCATCTTATAAAGGGATGGCATATTCCAAGATAGGCAATCACTTAATGATCGGCGGGGGTCCGACCACTGGGACACTCACCGATCCGGCAAATGAACGTGGCCGCAGTGCACGTGAATACAGTCGTCCGCATTTTCTCTTAACAGCAGGGTGGCCGGGAGCGCTGTCATTCAGAGAATACATAGAAGGGGAAGCGGAGCTAAATCTGCATTGCAGCCCTTTCATTCCCAGAGGATCGACCCCCACCGATCATAGAGTGATGGAATATCCTAGTGATATGTCATCACTTTTTAAGATGGGAATATCCCTTTAAAAAATACTGTCGTTTTTGACAAAGTGTTCAAGTGGAAAACTGTAAGAAGCTCCTAAATTTACATTTAGGAGGCAAGCAGAATTGGGTAACAATATTGTTCAAAACATTACATCCTCTAATGAATCTTAAGGGGTGTGTATAGTTTTGCAACCATTTGTTTTGTTACAATGCATCTAAAATAACAAAGCAGACAACTTTGCAAATAGTCTTAATCAACAATCTCCTGTCATTTTGTGTATACATCTCCTGTGCAGTGCTATGTGTCTCCATGGTTACAGACTACAAACAAACCCTAGGTGTAGTCTGATCATGCAGTCATTCCTTCTGCCATATCATCTTGATAAGTTACAGGCAGTAGAAGAGGAGACAGATGGAGGAGAGTAACACATGACTGTGCAGTTTTGCTGCAGTTATTCTGCTAGAGGTTTTCTTTTTCAGTTGTTTGAAAACTGCACATTTTTAGGGCTTGTTTAATATTTTTTCCCCAATTATCTTCATTGTTAAAAAACAACAACATTAAAACTCCATCTAAAAATCTCAGAATACTTTCTAGGAACATTTTCCAGAGCTGCCCCACTTTTTGTGTAGGCATAGAGTTAAATGATAAAATTCGGCGTTCCTGCAGCCACCACTAGAGGGAGCTCACTGCATACAATATTTGGATTGAACACAACACAGTATGCAGTAAGCTCTTTAGCTCCCCCTAGTGGTGGCTGCAGGTGCTAATATATTCTAATGTGATTCCTAATCTTTGCAGGGGATTTGCGGCTCTGTATGAGAAAAAACAAAGCTCCAACCCCTATTAAGATATATTAAGAAATTAATTAACACAGAATACAGATCCGTAATTACTATAACTCCTTCACATCTTCAACTTTGCCCTATGGGATAAAGATATCTTGCGAACATTGAAAAACTCAGACCATGCTGTTTTTTTTTTCGACTTTTTGCAAGTTCACTTGTCAGTTTTTATGACTCTCGTAAAAAAGTTTATGGGTTTTCAATTATTTTATATGGATTTTTCCACCACGTTTGCAAAGCAAGCAGATCCGTCCATCACGATTGAGCTGATTTAGCACTTCCTACCTCTTACATTGTGTCAGCTGGAACAGGCAATAGGTTCATTGAGTGCAGGATTTTTGGGAAGCTTGTTTCATTTTTGGACCGTTCCACTGGGTGCGACTTAGAAATGCCTAATAGGTCACTGCGGACTTCTCACATGGTAAAGTCAGGGGGTAATTCGACTGACGGTTTTATAAATAGGCTGTAAATTGGTTCTTTATTGTTAGGATGAGTAAGGGGCATATTACAGCTGGGGGGGGGCAGGGGGGGTGAGCGTCGGAGACATTTCTAATTAGGAAAAGGCTGCTCTCAATATCTGCAGGAAAATGCACAGGGAGTTGAGTTTTACTGCTCTTGGCCTTGGATTACGAGGGGAGTTTTTGATGCCAAGTTTCCAGACGGGCCGATAATTTACATGACAAAACAATGAAGCAAACCCTGTGCATTGTGTTACACCTGTGAGTACAGAGCGTTCAGGGGGGGGGGGGGTGTTAAAACTGGTACAAGGGAAAACTTAGAAGTATTTGTCCATTACAACCAATCAGGTTCCAGCTCTCCTTTTTCGGGTCTTTTTTGGAATATGAAACAGCGACCTGATGTTATGGACAACTGCTCCACTTTTCCTCCTTTGTATCAGTTTTGATAATTCTTCCCAATAGTTTATACATCGCCTCATTCAAAAAAGTTAGAGGTCCCAAGTGAGTTCCACAGCTGACTTCCCATGGGGGTGTCCCCTGCTGGACCTCATGGACCCTGTTGATCCCGGGCCTGACGGAGTATCCTCTGTTTTTGTATTGGGCCATTCTGATCCTGCTACTAATAAGCTGAGAAGTATTTTGCACAACTGGAATACTGTCGTTTTTGTGGAACGCTATTGATTTCCGGTACAACTCTAAGGCCTCAATCACACGATTAAAGTTCTGCAGCCGCATGCTATCTGCAACTGCAGGGGCCGCAATTCCGGATAGTATAGGACACATTCTATCCTATGGGCCCATGCACACGACCGTGGTTTCCACGGTCCGTGCATTGTCCGGGAGCCCAGACCGCAAAAAATAAGGCAAGTCATTTTACGAGACACATTTGGGTCCGGGCTCCTTAAAGTCAATGCAGATCTTGTGTGTGCATGGTCCGTGATTGCAGACGGTCCGCGGATGACACTCTTCGGGCCGTCTTGGCCGAAGTCACGGACGGTGCACACGGCTATGGTCGTGTGCATGAGGCCTCACACTTCTCACAGCTCAGGGTTTGTTACAATAGTATCCAGAATACTCTGTGAGCTAAGACAGATACGTAACTATTGGGGAAAATATTAAAGTTGCACCCAAGCCCTTTTTCCGTAGGCTACATGCACACAACAATTTTTTGTGACTCGTTAACCTCGGATCCGTTGTCCGTTTTTTTGTGATCCGTGTGCCATCAGTGTGTTCTCCGCATGTGTTTTGTATGTCCGTGGTTTTCACACTGCCATAAACGAATGGGCGAAACCGAGCTGCAAACACGGATAGGAATGGGACTTGCTCTGAGTTTTACGGCCCGGTCCAAGGCCCCCACACAGATCTGTGAGGCACACGGTAGCGTGCATGGGGCCATAGAAATAAATGGGTCAGTGGGTCACACTGACGAAAACAACGGTCGCGTTCACGTAGCCTTAAGGGGAGCAAAAGACCATTTACCTCAATAAAAGGGCACAAGTGCTATACGATAAGTAGGGGGCCCTGTAACAGGTTTTGTATCCGGGCTGAGGCACTTCAAGTTACGCCTCTCATCTTCATCTAAACAGCCTAATGTCTTAGAGAATTATCTATGCTGGATGCAATTGTAACAAACCCTCAGCTGTGAGATTTATTGGATCTGTACAGCTTTCCAGTCTCTGCATGTAAACAAGAATGTTCACATTCACTGACAGCAAGCAGAGATCGTAAAAATAGCGCCGAATTGAAACATAAAGTATATTACAGTTGCAGAATGTCTCATTAGACAATGATTTATCTTTATTTACATAAGACTGAAACAAAGAAGCAAATTATATTACTAAGTATATTTACTAAGAGATCAGTTCGTCTCTGTGTAGAAATGGCGCTTTTGTCGCGTACACTTATGTGGGAAACCCAAAAAGCTATGCCGCACTCAGCAGACCCCAATATCAATGTGGGGTATGACGACTTTCCATAAAGAGTGACCCCGTCACCGTGCGCTGAGTGATCTCTAGGTTCTGTGCCAATAGTAACACCGATAAGCGGCTCGTAAAATCATTTCTTACTTTTTCCACTTCCAATTTTATTACATTGTAACATTTCCGAGAAAGGAGTGAAACAATAGTAACTGATCTGAATGCAGCGTAAGACAATGGGGCGGATAATATTTTAAGAGGGGATGATGGGAGTGACCGTGCCAGACGGCAGAGCGAACATAAAATGTAGACAAAAGGTTGTAAAATGATTGGAGTAAATGGTAATGAGGGACAATGTAAAAACAAAGACAGAAAAGCAAAAAGAATAATAAACTTACACCAACTGAGAGCTCATAATATAGAAACCAGGAGTCACACACATAGAGGTCACTATAATGGACGATTCTGCTTCACACAATGACGGTTTCTGCAAACAAAAAAAAAACAACAACTAAAAGAGGAAAAATATGGTAATAAAATATGCTGATAAAAGTAGAGTATTGTCTTGTACATAGGAGCAGTATTATAGAAGTTATATTCTTGTATATAGGAGGAGTATTATAGTAGTTATATTCTTGTATACAGGGGGCAGTATTATAGTAGTTATATTCTTGTATATAGGAGCAGTATTATAGTAGTTATATTCTTGTATATAGGAGCAGTATTATAGTAGTTATATTCTTGTATATAGGGGGCAGTATTATAGTAGTTATATTCTATTATATAGGAGCAGTATTATAGTAGTTATATTCTTGTATATAGGGGGCAGTATTATAGTAGTTATATTCTTGTATATAGGGGGCAGTATTATAGTAGTTCTATTCTTGTATATAGGGAGCAGTATTATAGCAGTTATATTCTTGTATATAGTAGCAGTATTATAGTAGTTATATTCTTGTATATAGGGGGCAGTATTATAGTAGTTATATTCTTGTATATAGGAGCAGTATTATAGTAGTTATATTCTTGTATATAGGAGCAGTATTATAGTAGTTATATTCTTGTATATAGGAGCAGTATTATAGTAGTTATATTCTTGTACATAGGGGGTAGTATTATAATAGTTATATTCTTGTATATAGGGGCAGTATTATAGTAGTTATATTCTTGTATATAGGGGCAGTATTATAGTAGTTATATTCTTGTATATAGGGAGCAGTATTATAGTAGTTATATTCTTGTATATAGGAGCAGTATTATAGTAGTTATATTCTTGTATATAGGAGGCAGTATTATAGTAGTTATATTCTTGTATATAGGAGCAGTATTATAGTAGTTATATTCTTGTATATAGGGGCAGTATTATAGTAGTTATATTCTTGTACATAGGGGCAGTATTATAGTAGTTATGTTCTTGTATATAGGAGCAGTATTATAGTAGTTATATTCTTGTATATAGGGGGCAGTATTATAGTAGTTATATTCTTGTATATAGGGCAGTATTATAGTAGTTATATTCTTGTATATAGGGAGAAGTATTATAGTAGTTATATTCTTGTATATAGGGAGCAGTATTATAGTAGTTATATTCTTGTATATAGGGGGCAGTATTATAGTAGTTATATTCTTATATATAGGAGACAGTATTATAGTGGTTATATTCTTGTATATAGGGGCAGTATTATAGTAGTTATATTCTTGTATATAGGGGGCAGTATTATAGTAGTTATATTCTTATATATAGGAGACAGTATTATAGTGGTTATATTCTTGTATATAGGGGCAGTATTATAGTAGTTATATTCTTGTATATAGGGGGCAGTATTATAGTAGTTATATTCTTATATATAGGAGACAGTATTATAGTGGTTATATTCTTGTATATAGGGGCAGTATTATAGTAGTTATATTCTTGTATATAGGGGCCAGTATTATAGTAGTTATATTCTTGTATATAGGAGGCAGTATTATAGTAGTTCTATTCTTGTATATAGGAGCAGTATTATAGTAGTTATATTCTTGTATATAGGGGCAGTATTATAGTAGTTATATTCTTGTATATAGGGGCCAGTATTATAGTAGTTATATTCTTGTATATAGGAGGCAGTATTATAGTAGTTATATTCTTGTATATAGGAGCAGTATTATAGTAGTTATATTCTTGTATATAGAGGCAGTAGTATAGTAGATATATTCTTGTATATAGGGGGCAGTATTATAGTAGTTATATTCTTGTATATAGGAGCAGTATTATAGTAGTTATATTCTTGTATATAGAGGCAGTAGTATAGTAGATATATTCTTGTATATAGGGGGCAGTATTATAGTAGTTATATTCTTATATATAGGAGACAGTATTATAGTGGTTATATTCTTGTATATAGGGGCAGTATTATAGTAGTTATATTCTTGTGTATAGGAGCAGTATTATAGTAGTTATATTCTTGTATATAGGGGGCAGTATTATAGTAGTTATATTCTTGTATATAGGGTGCAGTATTATAGTAGTTATATTCTTGTATATAGGGGCAGTATTATAGTAGTTATATTCTTGTATATAGGGGCCAGTATTATAGTAGTTATATTCTTGTATATAGGGGGCAGTATTATAGTAGTTATATTCTTGTATATAGGGTGCAGTATTATAGTAGTTATATTCTTGTATATAGGGACAGTATTATAGTAGTTATATTCTTGTATATAGGGGGCAGTATTATAGTAGTTATATTCTTGTATATAGGGGGCAGTATTATAGTAGTTATATTCTTGTATATAGGGGCAGTATTATAGTAGTTATATTCTTGTACATAGGGGCAGTATTATAGTATTTATATTCTTGTATATAGGAGGCAGTATTATAGTAGTTATATTCTTGTATATGGGGAGGCAGTATTATAGTAGTTATATTCTTGTATATAGGAGCAGTATTATAGTAGTAATATTCTTGTATGTAGGAGCGGTATTATAGTAGTTATATTCTTGTATAAGGGAGCAGTATTATAGTAGTTATATTCTTGTATATAGGAGCAGTATTATAGTAGTTATATTCTTGTATATAGGGGCAGTATTATAGTAGTTATATTCTTGTATATAGGGGGCAGTATTATAGTAGTTATATTCTTGTGTATAGGAGCAGTATTATAGTAGTTATATTCTTGTATATAGGGGGCAGTATTATAGTAGTTATATTCTTGTATATAGGGTGCAGTATTATAGTAGTTATATTCTTGTATATAGGGACAGTATTATAGTAGTTATATTCTTGTATATAGGGGGCAGTATTATAGTAGTTATATTCTTGTATATAGGAGCAGTATTATAGTTGTTATATTCTTGTATATAGGAGCAGTATTATAGTAGTTATATTATTGTATATAGGAGTAGTATTATAGTAGTTATATTAGTGTATATAGGGGCAGTATTATAGTAGTTATATTCTTGTATATAGGAGGCAGTATTATAGTAGTTATGTTTTTGTATATAGGGGGCAGTATTATAGTAGTTATATTCTTGTATATAGGAGCAGTATTATAGTAGTTATATTCTTGTATATAGGGGCAGTATTATAGTAGTTATATTCTTGTATATAGGGAGCAGTATTATAGTAGTTATATTCTTGTATATAGGGGCAGTATTATAATAGTTATATTCTTGTATATAGGGGTAGTATTATAGTAGTTATATTCTTGTATATAAGGGACAGTATTATAGTAGTTATATTCTTGTATATAGGGGGCAGTATTATAGTAGTAATATTCTTGTATATAGGGGCAGTATTATAGTAGTTATATTCTTGTATATAGGAGCAGCATTATAGTAGTTATATTCTTGTATATATGGGGCAGTATTATAGTAGTTATATTCTTGTATATAGGAGGTAGTATTATAGTAGTTATATTCTTGTATATAGGGGGCAGTATTATAGTAGTTATATTCTTGTATATAGGAGGCAGTATTATAGTAGTTATGTTTTTGTATATAGGGGGCAGTATTATAGTAGTTATATTCTTGTATATAGGAGCAGTATTATAGTAGTTATATTCTTGTATATAGGGGCAGTATTATAGTAGTTATATTCTTGTATATAGGAGGCAGTATTATAGTAGTTATGTTTTTGTATATAGGGGGCAGTATTATAGTAGTTATATTCTTGTATATAGGAGCAGTATTATAGTAGTTATATTCTTGTATATAGGGGCAGTATTATAGTAGTTATATTCTTGTATATAGGGAGCAGTATTATAGTAGTTATATTCTTGTATATAGGGGCAGTATTATAATAGTTATATTCTTGTATATAGGGGTAGTATTATAGTAGTTATATTCTTGTATATAGGGGGCAGTATTATAGTAGTAATCTTGTATATAGGGGCAGTATTATAGTAGTTATATTCTTGTATATAGGAGCAGTATTATAGTAGTTATATTCTTGTATATAGGGGGCAGTATTATAGTAGTTATATTCTTGTACGTAGGGGGCAGTATTATAGTAGTTATATTCTTGTATATAGGGGGCAGTATTATAGTAGTTATATTCTTGTATATAGGAGCAGTATTATAGTAGTTATATTCTTGTATATAGGGGGCAGTATTATAGTAGTTATATTCTTGTATATAGGGGACAGTATTATAGTAGTTATATTCTTGTATATAGGAGTAGTATTATAGTAGTTATATTCTTGTATATAGGAGCAGTATTATAGTAGTTATATTCTTGTATATAGGGGCAGTATTATAGTAGTTATATTCTTGTATATAGGAGCAGTATTACAGTAGTTATATTCTTGTATATAGCGGCAGTATTATAGTAGTTATATTCTTGTATATAGGAGCAGTATTATAGTAGTTATATTCTTGTATATAGGAGGTAGTATTATAGTAGTTATATTCTTGTATATAGGGGGCAGTATTATGGCACATTCAGACGTGGAGAATTACAGTGGAATTCTCCAGCGGACGTTTTTTACATTTGTTTCAATACATTTTTAGGCAAATTAGTTCAGACATTGCGGAAAACTCAGCTGCGGACCATAGGCTGTGGTGTGTAATTTTCCCTCCCAGCATGCACTGCCTGTTGCGGAGAAGAAGCGGAGTTTCACTGCGGATATCAGCCCTTGCAATGCAAAAACTGAAATCTGTTGCAAGTCCGCTGTGTTTTCTGCAACGTCTCAATTACCTGTCAAATATGCAAATGTTGGTGCAGATTCGTTGCGTAATTGCCCCAAATCTGCACCAACATTTGCAGCTGAAAAAATCTGCCACGTCTGAACATGGCCTTATATAGACTGGCAACCCTCATCTGTGAAAAGTTGCAGGTCAGGACAAAGTGCGCTGGAAGTGAAGTATATTGTTCCTTTTCACTGACAACAAGCAGAGATCTTGAAAAGGGTGAAGAATTGAATCACAAGGTATATTAGAAAATTGCAGAACTTTTCATTTTATGACTATTAGGCTTTATTTACATAACACCATTATGATTTCTTGTCTGTGTGAACCTTGGAGATATAATCTCCCATCTCTGCGTCAGTGGATTACTGATCAGCCATCATACACCGGTATATGAGGTTACGGAGCCCGGGATAATGTGACCTATGAAAGGAGAGAGCGCATAATACGCAAAGTGACGACAGATGGCGGGGGCTCAGGGCGCACCATGCAGCTTGTCATTTCGGGCCATGTAGAGAGTTCATTACGTTCTCTTAAGTGAGATAAATTGTAACAATTGACGTGTCGGTAATCGTCCAAAAACTCATTTTCATCAAAACTGTAAATTAGAGCCAAATGACGGCCCGTAGCTGCGCACATGTGGATCATTGCTGGATGAGACACCATCTTGGCTCGCGTCCTCCGTCATCAGGGTCTTAGTAACTCCACATTCACATCCTGTCCAGATCCGTGACTATTTCTGACAGGAGGCGCTATAATGACTGCAAGGATACAAATATAACAAAAGAGGATTTCAGAAGACGGTACTTGCTTTACGGGAGGTTACAGACTGTTACATAGTGGAAGGGGCAGCAGCACAGAGTATTTCATGAGAAGAGTGTGCTGATCTTGTGGGGGGCAGTGACTTGTCCTCTCATGTGACGATGTCAGTGAGGACTGGGCTGCATGTGACAAGGGCCGAGTCATGATGTGAGGAGGGGAATGGAGACAAGTGGAAGGTCACAGGCTGAGAGTTACATAGGGGAAGGGGCAAGGCTCTTAACAGCACAGAGCATTTCAGGAGATTGTTGTGTTGATCTTGTGGGATCATTGACCTGTCCTCTTATGTGATGATGAATGAGGTCACAGACTGAGAGTTTTAGGGCATGGCCAGACGTGGCGGAATTGCTCTGGAAATCCGCAGCGGACCCGTTTCTCCATTGCTTTCCATAGCTTTGTGGTTGGGTTCGTTTACGCGTTGCGGACAATACCGCTGCGGAGCGTAGGCTGCGGTGCGGAATTTGGTGTCCGCAGCATACACCGGTTGTTGCGGACGTGTGGCGGACTGGTTGCGGACTCATTGCGGAAGTTCTCCATTGACTTCAATGGAGAGTCAAAATTCTGCAATGAAGTCCGCAGATGTCATGCACATGTTATGTGTGCTGCAGAGCGTATTGGTTTTACTAACAGGATATTTCTTCATTCTGGCTGGACCTATGTATTTCTAGGTCTACAGCCAGACTGAGGAAGTCAATGGGGCTCCCGTAATGACGGGAGCGTTGCTAGGAGACGTCAGTAAATAGTCACTGTCCAGGGTGCTGAAAGAGTTAAGCGATCGGCAGTAACTGTTTCTGCACCCGGGACAGTGACTACCGATCCCAATATACAGCAACCTGTCAAAAAATAGAAGTTCATACTTACCGAGAACTCCCTGCTTCTGTCTCCAGTCCGGCCTCCCGGGATGACGTTTCAGTCTAAGTCACGGCTGCAGCCAATCACAGGCCAATCACAGGCTGCAGCGGTCACATGGACTGCCGCGTCATCCAGGGAGGTCGGGCTGGATGGCGAAAGAGGGACGCGTCACCAAGACAACGGCCGGTAAGTATGAAATTCTTTTACTTTTACTAGGGAAAGTGCTGTCCCTTCTCTCTATCCTGCACTGATATGGAGAAGGGAAGTACTTTCACCTCAATACGCAACGGCTAGTCCGCATCAATTTACTGCATATTTTAGGCAGAGCCGCAACAGAATCTGCAACGCAGATTCTGTGCGGCATTGATGCGGACACTGGCGGAAGAAATCCGCCACGTCTGGGCATGCCCATATAGTGGGGGAAGCAGGGTCTTCAGCAGCACAGAGTATTTCAGGAGAGGAGCGTGCTGATCTTGTGGTGGGGGGGGGGGAGTGACCTACAAGCTTATGTAATGATGTTAGTGAGGATGGGGCTGCATGTGACAGGGGCAGTGTCATGATGTGAGGAGGGGAACGGAGACAAGTCAAAGGTCACAGACAGCGTTACATAGTGAAAGAGCAGAGTCTCAAAGCAGCACAGAGTATTTCACAAAAGATGTGTACTGATATTGTGGGGGCAGTGATCTGTCCTCTTGTAATAAGGTTAGTGAGGACAGGGCTACATGTGACAGGGGCAGTGCTAAGTGGAATGTCACAGACTGAAAGTTACATAATGAAAAGAGCAGCACAGAGTGTTTAAGAAGGGAAGTGTGCTGGTCTTGTGGGAGGTCACATATTGATAGTAACATAGCGGAAGGATCAGCATCCTCAGCAGCACAGAATATTTCAGAGTGTGCTGTTCACTTCTCTGATCAATAAAGGGGTATTCTGGCAAATAAATATTAGTCTTTGTTTAATAAAAACGTATGCAATTTTCCAAAATATTTTCTGCATCAGTTCCTTACAGTTTTCAAGATCTCTGCTTGCTGTCTTTTCAAATAGAACCTTCATTGTTTACTCCCAGGAGTTAAAAATCTGTCCTGGTCATGTGATGATCACACGGGTGCACAGCTCGTTATAAGACTGGGCTATGATAGCTGTACTGTAACGAGCCCTGCACCTGTGTACCCATCCATTATCCCTGGAAGTCAACAATAAAGGTTCTTATTGGATAACAACAAGCAAAGATCTTGAAAACCGTGAGGAAATGAAAAAAAAAAAGTATATTGGAAAATTGGATAACTTTTCATGACACAATAATTATGAATCATTTGCTGAAATGGGAATGGAGACAAGAGGGAGATCACGGGCTGACTCTGATATGAGTCAGGGCCTTCCGGCAGCACAGAGTATTTCAGGAGATGTGTCATTTGGCTCAGGTTGTATCTGAGGCCACGTGTCTCATCTTGTTTTGTGGATGTGATGGATGAATCTGTCATATTTACTCGCCAGTTCTGCAGAATGTCACTTCATGATCGGCTCATACCAGACGATGTCAGATACATCGAGTGTCCTCTGAAAGTTTCCCTCAAACGCTTCACATTCTTTGATCTTTCCTGATGTGTCTCGGATGGTTTATGTGCAGCGCGGGAGAATCATCGCTCAGCGCGGACCAAACACCTCGTTTATCTCCAGCAGCCGAGATAAAATTAACCGCCCCAAAAACTGACAATGGAAAATATAGATAGAGAGATATCCGGATGGAGCGGACGCTCCAGTGACGGGGGACTGTAGACACTGACACAATGCCTGTATTTAATGTAAAGTAAAATGTCCTCAATCCAGTCCCATAAACCGCAAGGTCTGATGGTCCGGCCTTTACTTTTCTGTGACTGTTCATTCAGCACCTACTATGCCCCTTTAATGCCGGATTATCTGTCTGTCTATCTATCCCCTGTAGACAGTGTCACACCACATTTGTAGATGGCGCCCCACCTTCCCCTTGTAGATAGTGCCACACAGCCCCCCCTTGTGTATAGTGCCACACAGCCCCCCCTTGTGTATAGTGCCACACAGCCCCCCCTTGTGTATAGTGCCATACAGTACCCCATGTGTATAGTGCCACACAGCCCCCCTTGTGTATAGTGCCACACAGCCCCTTCTTGTGTATAGTGCCACACAGCCCCCCCTTGTGTATAGTGCCATACAGTACCCCATGTGTATAGTGCCACACAGCTCCCCCTTGTGTATAGTGCCACTCAGCCCCCCTTTGTGTATAGTGCCACACAGCCCCCCCTTGTGTATAGTGCCACACAGCCCCCCCTTGTGTATAGTGCCACACAGCCCCCCCTTGTGTATAGTGCCACACAGCTTCCCCCCCTTTGTGTATAGTGCCACACAGCCTCCCCCCCCTTTGTGTATAGTGCCACAAGGCAATGGCGCATCAGAGAAAGTTGTATCAGTCAGGGAGATGTCACTCAAACATGGAAAGGTGGGTTTGGAGGCAGGACTATGTGACTCTTCAGGATAACGGCACCGCCCCATGACCCTCTAATGAGTAATTAGCATATAGTGTGCGCCGTTTTAAAAGTGGATTTTAAGAATTTTGCTGCATCTGAAAAAAACATACAAGGGAATGTTTGGAAATATTGTCAGGTCATGTATTACCGCATGGTGGTGGTTCAAGGGGTTAAAACTACCTGACAGATTACCATGAAATATACAATGAATTGAGAACAATTCCATCTGCCCTGCAATTTTGTTATTATAAATATATCCAATATAACTAAAGATCCAGAACCAAGCTCTGACATGTATACAGCACCACAACCAAGCTCAGTACATAAATACAGCACTAGAACCAAGCTCAGTACATATACAGCACTAGAACCAAGCTCTGACATATATACAGTACGACAACCAAGCTCAGTACATAAATACAGCACTAGAACCAAGCTCTGACATACATACAGCACCAGAAATAAGCTCAGTGCATATATACAGTACCACAACAAAGCTCAGTACATAAATACAGCACCAGAACCAAGCCCAAGCATTTATACAGCACCAAAACCAAGCTCCGTACATAAATACAGCACCAGAACAAACCTCAGTACATAAATACATCCCCAGAACCAAGCTATGTACATATATACAGCACCAAAACCAATCTCATACGTATATACAGAACCAGAACCAAGCTCAGTACGTACATACAGCATCCAAACCAAGGTCAGTACATATATACAACACCAGAACAAATACAGCTCAATTTAGTGCAACCCCTGCCGTATAGGTGTGTACGGCATAAAACTACAGCTCCCAGCATGGCCTGAACAATGGTAAGGATATACTGGGAGATGCTGGTTCACAAAAAAAATCATATCATAATCATCTCGCTGCAGATCACACAATGACTACAATACTGATTAGAGGCAGAATAAACATTTACATTAAGTGACTCACCGGTGACGTCTCAGATTCCAGTTCTTTTCTTCTCCCTCCGATCCAGACATCTATGATGGATTTCTACCGGCCATGACCCATTTCTGCAGTTTTCCGCTCAGATGTCTTCATATTCTCACTTTTAAAACATTTCTGCACCTATAAACGTAGTTAAAATTCTCAACACCTCTAAATATAATAAAGCACCATACACTGCACCTCTAACTATAATAGCGCCATACACTGTGTCCCTGATTATAATAGTACCATACACTGTCACACACACACACAAACACACCGTGCCCCCTGTAGATAGTGCCCCCATAGCCACCGTGCTGCCCTACATATAGCTTGCCCTATAGGTAGTGCTCCACGTATAGCCCACCTCTGTAGACAGTGCCCTACATATAGCCACCCTGTTGCTAGTGCCCCACATATAGCCCACCCCTATAGAAAGTGCAGCAAAAATAGCTCCCCTATAGATAGTGCTCTACATATAGCCCACCCCTGTATAGTGTCTCACATTTAGGTCCCACTGAATATAGTGCCCCACATATAGACCACCCTGTAGATAGTGCCCGACATGTAGACCCCCCTGTAGATAGTGGCCCACATATAGACCCCCCTACATATAGTGGCCCACATCCCCACAAATAGACCCCCTGTAGATTGTGCCCCACATACAGACCACCCCTGTAGCTAGTGCCCCACATATCGACCCCCCTGTGTATAGTGGCCAACATATAGATGACCCCATGTAGATAATGCCATTAACAGTTTTATGAGAAAAAAAAACAAAAAAACTTTACATCCTCACATGATCCCGTTCCTGTTCACTGGCGATGCAGATCGGCTCTCTTCTGAGCAGGTCTGCAGGAGCTGAAAGAGCGTCGCCCAATGACGCTCATTGGCGGGGCAGAATGACTTGCCCCGTCAATCAGCGCCTTTCAAGCATGGAAGCGGCGCAATGACGTCATCGCGCCGCTAGCCAATCAGCGTCATTGTAAGGCGCTGAATGGTCGGGCATGGAACATGCCTGGCCATTCAGCGCTAATGCATGCATTTGGCTGTCGCTAGCACTGGGACCCCCTCCGATCCTAGTGACGCCTACGGGCATGAGAGGGCCTGTGTCGCCCAGCCTATACTTGTTGGAGGCTTGGCGGCGTGAGCCCCATAGTAGCAGCGCTACTGCTTTAGTAGCCATAACGGCTTCTAGCGGCGCCACCAAGCATATGGGGGGGGGGCGCGGTAGTTACGCCACTCTATCTATCTATCCATCTATCTATCTCATATCTATCTATCTATCTATCTATCTATCTATCTATCTATCTATCTATCTATCTATCTATCTATCTATCTATCTATCTATCTATCTATCTATCTATCTCATATCTATCTATCTATCTATCTATCTATCTATCTATCTATCTATCTATCTATCTATCTATCTATCTATCTATCTATCTATCTATCTATCTATCTCATATCTATCTATCTATCTATCTATCTCATATCTATCTATCTATCTATCTATCTATCTATCTATCTATCTATCTATCTATCTATCTATCTATCTATCTATCTATCTATCTATCTATCTATCTATCTATCTATCTATCATCTATCTATCTATCTATCATAGATGCCGGACTGATTTCCGCACAACTCTGCCACACCAATAAAGTAGCTACCCTGTAATCTGGCACAGAACTTTTTTTTTATAGTGTTCTGTAGAATTTTGTAGTGTTCTGGATTAGTGGAGTTTCACTTTAATGATAATAATAGGAGCAGTAACTATTATTGTCCTGCAGAATGATTTTATTTTTCTATTTCCGCCTTCTGTTGTCTGATCCTCTTGAGCCTCTCGTACATTATCATCCTGCGCGGCTGCCAGCTAATCAGTCTTTGTTATAAAATGGAAAAATAGAATACTTTGAGCCGTCCAAATTAAACAAACACATTGAACGATCACCACTAATCAGCGCCAAAGCTGCGGCTGCAAGAAATAATTCTATTACAGAGGATAGAAACAATCAGTCACTGAAAATGCGGAATATTGCTTGATTTAAACCGATCTATAAAAGCAAGTGGAGCCGTGAATTACAGGCCGCTCTATATAACAAGATATCAGCGCCGCCTGGAAATAACACCCAGAGACACAGAACAAAGTGTCTCATGAGCTCGCTAAGATCCAGACCGGCACATAACGCCAGAATTAATTACACAAAACCCCCTCCTGGGGATCACACTGCAGAATGAAAAACAAAAACTTCACCGAGAACCACCAGACGATCTCTATGAAAGTCCTTTAAAACGGTTCTTCACTATGGACAACTCCTTGTTAGAAGCGTACCTTAAGAAAAAGCTCATCATAAAGTGTCTCCCTGCTGGGACTCCCAGCCAGCGATCAGCTGTGATCTGTGCTGAAACCTGGCAGTAAGTGTGGAATTTCCCTGCAGCGCCACCAGAGGGGAAATGAAGCATTACAGTGTCCATTCATATCAATGTGTTGTCTGTGTAATACAGGACAGGACGGGTCCTCCAGAGAGAGAAACGCTCTATGTAACCGCTCTCCACTCTGATCAAGAGATGAGGATCCTGAACAGAGGAGCCCCCCGATATTAACTCAGAATTCCCTTATAGGGTGTATGAAGATGGGTTCTCTAAGGGTCTTTCAAAAAATATGAAAAAATATGAAAAAATGATTTAAATATCGTATTCCTGTGCCGAGTTATCAGACAGGTCCAGGCCTCCTGGTGAGCAGAGCCTTTTTGTGTCCCCATGACAGAAATTCCTGTCATTGTGCTCCTGCAGCTCAGTATTATCATAGGGACACTGGGCATCATAACAACCAATGACAATGCTTTAATTTCTGACCTGTGCTTGGAGAGTCGAAGCTGGATTTTGATTGGTTGCAGCGAGGCTCAGTGGAAGGAAGATCAGTCATCTTGTTTGATTTATGAATTTAAGGCTTTAATGGGGACCTAGAATCTTAATATTTATTTAGTTTGGACTATCCCTTCCCTTTTATTAGAAGGGTCCCCGGATGATAAGCTGACCACAGGATGTCCTGCTGCCAAGACCTCCAACGATCCTCTGTGATCTCTAGGAGAACCTGGCAGCAAGTGTTAATTTCTCCTGCAGCTCCACCACAGGAGAAACTGAGTATTACAGAGTTTCCTTTGATATCAATGGACTGTCTGGTAATGTATGGATGTGCTGGGTCCTCCAAAGCAATAAACACTCTTTATAGCCTGTCTATGCTATGGCCAGTAGAGAGGGGGGTCTTGAACGTGAGATCTCGTTCTATTAACTCTTTATTCCATAATAGGATCCATTTCCAAGACAGACAACCTCTATAATGTGTCGTTCATGAAACGTGACTTGAAGACATGATACCTCTGCTTTACTAATTGTATATTTTCTTATTACTCTGTGTTGTACATTTCCTCTGTTACTCCTCCTAGAAATGTATGAATAAATTGATAACTTGGTGTTACCAGTTGGGGGTGTGCCCCTACACAGACTTACACTGTCCAATCAGTGCTGACAAAGTGAGACTGTGTAGGGACACGCCCTTTTTATAAGGGGAGTGGTAACATCCAGTTGGCAATTTATTCATACATTTCTAGGAGGAATAATAGAGGAACGGCACAAAATAGAATTTTATGAAAATATATTCCAGAGTTGTTATTTAAAGGGGAATACATATATTTTATAAAATATACATGTCAGGAGAGACAGGTCTTTTTCAGTTCCCCACACCCTTGATAACAACATTGTAGGGCCTGTGGACAGTGGATTTCTGCACTGGGGCTCAACACTTAAATTAAGAAATGAGGCAAAACTAGGCTTGGCCCCTTCTCACCAGGGTCCTAGATAGCAGCCTCAATGGTTCATCATTGAGTGTCACTCAGCTTTCCCAGACTCCTGAATGGAAAATCCTTCTTTATATTACTGCAAAACTAGAGTATGGAGACATGGAAAGCAGAATAACTTTTTGATTTTGGGATGAAAGGCTTTTTATTCTAGTAAACTTACAAGTTCCCCATCCCCGGACCACCAAGAATCTCTCATAAAGATGTAAGCGCAGATGCGGAGGGGAATAATCTTGTTTGATTTACGTCTTGGAGTTTTTATTAGAATCTCAGTGCGTTAAGTAAAAAGTTAATGGATAGGTTTCTAGGAAAGCTGGGTAATAATAAATATCCCTGTCATTATTACTTTTTTTAGGGTGCCATCCAGCTTTCCCAGACTCCTGAATGGCAACCCTACCTAGTACGGCATAGGTGCAACCTTTGCGCTTATATTGCTGCAGCACTAGGCAGATTTGCCAATCTGGAGTCTGGGAAAGCTGGGTGAAATTTTGATTTTGGGAGGAAAGGCTCTTTATACTAGTAAAGTAACGAATTCCCCATCGGCGGACCACCAAGAACCTCTAATAGAGATGTGAGCGCAAATGTGGCGGGGAATACTCTTTTCAGATTTACGTCTCGGTGTATTTATTAGCGTCTCCCTACGAGGTGACGCGTCCATCAGCGAACGTGATTTAATGGAGTTCAAATTGCAAAAGTTATCGTTTTCCAAAACGTTACAATTTTAGATTTTTTTTTTTTTTAAATCCGGCCGTCCAACTTGTATAAACATTTTTGAAAAGGACCATTACATTTTGCAGATGTTATTAAAACATTCAGATCAGTGCGGGGCTTCGGGGAAGGATGGGGGGGGGGGGGCGCGGTGCTGGTGGGGGGGGGGGGGGGGCTGGTTAAGAACAAGATTCCGAATTTCATTAGAAGGGAAGGCAGGGGGTCGGTGACTCTGCTGCACGGATTTTTCCATCAGTTTTCTGTCTGAGACTTGCAACGTGTAATCTCAACGCTTTTATCTGTTTCTGAAAATAGACAGGAATTTTTTCCACAGCTCGCTCCAATCTGGCTGTATTGATGCGAAAAAGGATTACGGGGATAAGTTCTCATTTCGGCAGTCGACGCGCCTCTCTGTACAAACGCTTGGCCCATTGTGACGGTAACAGATTATTACCGGGACGAGAGAACGAGACACATTTATACCTGCAAATAACAAAAAGGTAAAAACCGCGGACGGTCAATCACGACAACAAGTGCGAATACCCAACCCCCTCCTCCCCGGACAAAAGGTCTGGAAATACTGAGAAGAGGCTTCAGTGATCTCACCATAGCAAAGCACTGCTCCTAAATACAACCCCATATTGTGCTGTGTTAAATCATAGATTATGCTCTACTCACATCCAAAGCTGCATTCACTGATCTGCTGGTTAGTACTGGCATCAGTTTACCCTGTGTTGACAGACATCAATATTATGAATTTAATTTTTGACAACTATATAAGGAATATTCATTCCAGAAAACACACAAGCACCTGACCGAACCTGAGCAAGAAGTGGGTCCTGGGAAATGGGCGCCAAGAGAACGTTTGCAGTTTCCACAAACCTGTAAAATGCATCAAACATTAAGGTCCCATGCACACGACCGTGTTTTTGCGGCCGCGATTCCCCCGAAAATCCACGGGAGAATTGCGGCCCCATTCTTTTCTATGGGGCCATGCACACGACCGTAGTTTTTGCGGTCCTTGCACGGCCCTGGGGCCCGGACCGCAGAAAGAACGGGCATGTCTTATTACGGCCCGGTTCTGCGGTCCGGGCTCATTGAAAACAATGGCGGCGGCCATGTGCATGTCCCGCGATTTGCGGGCGGCCTGCGGCTGACAGTCCGCAGCCAGCCGACCCGAAAATCACGGCCTTGCACATGGCTACGGATCTTGTGCATGAGGCCTTAAAATTCCATGCAAACATTCCTACTGTAAATTAATATTTTTTTGGTAAATAATATAACCTTTAGGCCGGATTCACAAGAGCGTGCCGTTTTTGCGCACGCAAAAACGTGGCGTTTTGCCTGCGCAAAAGGCACTTAACAGCTCCGTGTGTCATCAGTGTATGATGCGTGGCTTTGTGATTTTCGCGCAGCCGCCACCATTATGACACTCCGTTTGGATGTTTGTAAACAGAAAACCACGCGGTGCTTTTCTGTTTACATTCATAGTTTTACAGCTGTTGTGCGAATCACGCAGTTCGCACAGAAGAGCTTCCGTGCGACATGCGTGGTTTTGACGCCCCCCCCTTTGACTTCAATGGGTACGTGATGCGCGAAAAACGCCCAAAGAACGGACATGTCGTGACTTTTTTTTAGCGGATTCACGCTGAGTAAAAATCACGGACGTATCTGCACGGCCCCATAGACTAATATAGGTTTGTGCGACGTATTTCCCGTTCGTCTGAATAAGGCCTTAGGCTGTGTTCACACAGAGTTTTTTGCAGGAGGAAAATTCTGCCTCAAAATTCTGTTTGGGATTTTGAGGCAGATTTTGTCCTTCCTGCATTACGTTTGCCGCGTTTTTCGCCCGCGACCATTGAGTGTTATGGCCCAAAAACTCTGCGAAATACGCTTTCTCTGCCTCCCATTGATGTCAATGGGAGGTCAGAGGCGTAAACGCGCGAAGATAGGGCATGTCCCTTCTTTCTCCCGTGAGGCGGTTTTACCACTCGCGGGAGAAAACCGCCCCCGCCTCCCATTGAAATCAATGGGAGTCATTTTTGGCCCTTTTTTGACGAGTTTTGCGGAGTGGTTTCCGCTCCAAATATCTCGTCAAAATACTCTGTGTGAACAGGCCCTTATATGTCACATGATAGTAAAAGTGTTCTATAATAGAAAGTAGAAAGAGAAACAACAAAGAGTATATCACAGTTCATTAACCCCTTAGTGTCCACCAATACGCCTTTTCACAGCGGTCACTAAGGGGCCCTAGGTAAGGCCGTCGGCCCAGTCTAAGTCCTGCACGGGTGTCCCATGCAGGCTGCAGCCGGAGCTCGGCTGCCTGATGACAGCCGGACTCCTGCTCCAACGGCTGCGATCTTAGTTTACTTCGATGGCGGCCGTTTAACACGTTAAATTCTGTGTCAATAGCGAACACGGCATTTAAATCATTTACAGAGGGAGGGAGCTCCATCTCTGACCATTAGGCGGCCCGCAAATGCAATCGTGGGCCTCCGATCAGGTGCCATGGCAGCCGGGGGCTTGATAAAGGCCCCCAGGTCTACCCAGGGCATATGCCTACAAGGACGTGCCGGAGGCAATATATACTAAGTATACCAAAGCATTATAGCAGCGATCTAAAGATCGCAGTAAAGTTCCCTAGAGGGACTAATAAAATAAGTCATAAATGTGAAATAAAAATTAATAAAAATGACAGTAAATAAGGTAAAAATAAATATTTTTTGCCTTAAAAAGTGGTTTTATTTAGTAAAAGTGTAAAAAGAAATAAAACGACACATATACGGTATCGCCGCGACTGTAATGACCCAATCAATAAAGTTAGTATGTCATTTAAACCGCGAGATGAACACCCTAAAAAAAAAAAGCAAAAAAACTATGGCGAAATTGCTATTTTTTTTCCATTGCCCCAATAAAGTCAATCAATAAGTCCCATGTACCCTAAAAGAGTACCAATCAATACCACCTCTCGTCCCGCAAAAAACAAGCCCCCATATGACTACATTGACGGGAAAATAAAAAATGACGTCTCTTGGAAAGCGACGATGCAAAAAGCAACTTGTCAAACAAAAATAGATTGTGGAGAAAATCTAAATTGGACACCAGACCTGTCTTGAAGCGGCACTTCTGGTCCTTGTGCTTGTGAAATATCGTAGATGGCGCCATGTTTGATTTCATATGAACTCTGGTGCTGGTGAAGACCACTGATGACCAGGAAGATATTTTAGGTCTCCTTCACACTCGCTGTTTTTTTGTTTTTTAAAACGTATGTAACAAACGGCGTGAATTTCATAAGTTTTTCCTGACTTTTTTTTTACATTGTTTTTTTTAATTTGGTTCATTCTGTAAAAGCGTTTTTCCTGGCGTTTTTAAAGTCCTATAGAGACAAGTATGGTAAAAGCGTCAGAAAAATAAAACGTAATACCTAGCCCATGCCACTGACCCAAAAATTGCCACAAAAATTTCACTAACGAAAGCGCCATCTACAGAGACTCTCATAATTTACTATAGAGTTTCCAGTAACTTCTGGCCGCAGAGTTTTTGAATTAAAAAAATGCACAATTTTCCTTAATGTCTTGTTGGCTGAAGAATTAAGATTTCCCTTCAGTGGAACTACTTGCCGACCCCTGAAAAACACCCCCATAGTATTACCCCTCTTTCACAGCGGGCACAATGCAGTCAGGCGGGTAACGTTCTCCTGGTATTCACCAAACCCAGACTCATCATCAGACCGCAAGATAGAGAAGCGTCACTCCACAGAACACGTCACCGCTGCTCCAGAATCCAGTGCAGGCGGATTTACACCCCTCCATCTGACGCTTGGCATTGTGCTTGGTGATGTTCGGCTGGCATGCAGCTGATCGGCCCCCATGCCATGAAGCTCCCGGGCACAGTGTGTGGATGTTAATACCAGAGGAGGTCTGTACTCTGCAGTTATGGAGTCAGCGGAGCGTTGGTGACTTTTCTGCCCTTGCTCCTCAGCACTCGGCCCCCGCTCTGTAACTTTACGTGGTCTGCACTTCGTGGCCGAGTTGCTGTGGTTCCTTCCACTTTACAATAATATCACTCACAGGTGACGGTGGAAAATCCAGGAGGGAAGACATTTCCGGAACGGACGTGTTACAATGATGACGTCCTATTACAGGACCGCGCAGGAGGTCACTGATCTCTTTATAACGACCCGATCTATCACTAATGTCTGTAAAGTGAGCACAGGGCGAGTGCCGGATGTTATATACCCGGGGGGGGGGGGGGGGGGGGGGTGGAGAAAACAACGAAATTCTATGATTTAGAAGGTGAGGGGCACATACTTTTCTCTATATAGTGTATATTCAACATGCTGATATTTTTGGACATTAAATTATTAATTATTTTTCATAAAAACATTTAAAAAAAATTTGATATTAAGAACGCAACAAAAATAGACAAATGTAATATTCATAACCCAGAAGAGTTCTCGAAGCCCCAACCTACACCCGTCCATGGCTACATGTTCTCATTAGTGGGATTTAGAACGTAGGACAGGATAATAAATTAGGTGAGTAACGTAAGACGAGAGACACGGAGAACGTGGAGTTATTGTCGCCACGTCAATGTAGATCAAGTCCGATGACACCTGAGACAATTTATGCATCAACGTCCAGGGTGAAAAGACATTACTAGGGTGGGCACACTGTAAGGGAACGTTCACACGGCCTATTTTCGGCCGTTTTTCGGGCCGTAAACGCCTGGAAAACGGATGAAAAATCGGAATCAGAACGCCTCCAAACATCTGCCCATTGATTTTAATGGGAAAAACTGCGTTCTGTTCCGACGGGCCGTTTTTTACCCCCCGTATGAACTAAATGCTGTTTTTCCCATTGATTTCAATGGTCAGATGTTTGGAGGCGTTCAGCTTCCATTTTTTCAGGCGTTTTTCGAGGCGTAAACACCCCCAAAATACGCCTGAAAACACTGCGTGTGAACATACCCTTAGAATTAGATCTCAGCCTTATAATGAGGTGGGGAAGTGTCGTAAGATAAATTTCTTATACTAATAATTGGCTCTTTCTACACTTGGGTCATTCGAGTGCAAGGAATGGGGGATGGGAGAAGAAGAGTAGAACATACAAAGAAAGATTTTCTATAAGGAAGATTCCTCACTCGACCTCTATTGTGTATGACCTCTCTGAGAAGACACTGTATCACCTCCTCAGACCCACTAATTCAGACCCCAGACCAGACCCCATCATTCAGATATCAAACCCCACAATTCAGACCTAAGACTAGACCATGTAATTGAGACCCCAGACCAGACCCCATAAATCAGACCAGACACCATAATTCTGATCCTAGTACAGACCCCACAATCCAGACCCAAGACCAGACCCTGCAATTTAGATCCCATATCAAACCCCAGAAATCAGACCCCGGACCAAACCCTATAATTCAGACACCAGACCCCACATTTCAGACCCCAGACCAGACCCCATAATTCAGACCAGACACCATAATTCAGATCTTAGTACAGATCCCACAATTCAGACCCAAGACAAGACCCCACAATGCAGATCCCAGATCAGACCCCATAATTCAGACCCCAGACTAGAACCCATAAGTTAGATCCCAGTTTCCCCCTTGCGGAAAATCTGCAATATTTACGCAACGTGTGAACTGACCCTAAACCCGGAAAAATTGTCTTGCATGAAACTGGTCCTTGGTTACAAAAAAGGTTGGGGACCGCTGATTTAGACCACAGACCAGACCGCATAATTCGGACCAGAGCCCATAATTCAGATCCCAGATCAGTCCCCACAGTTCTACACTGGTCAGCTTCAGGATGTTGTGTGCAGCGGCGCCCTGGAGCTGCAGAGGACCGCAGAGGACCGGGATCAAGGACGGTTCCGGCATATTCGGGACTGCTGCCAATTGTAAAGCGGTGAGTATCACGTTCATTGTATGGTATATAGGCAGGGGTTTAGCTAGGGGGGGGGGGCAGGCGGGGCATGTGCCCCTGGCGCAACTAAGAGGGAAGGTGGGGGGGCGCCTTCCCTCTTAGTGCGCCCTGACGCCCCCCCATGACAGCGGTCTGCTGCCTTTATGAGGGGGCAGCGGCACCACTGAAACCAGCCGCCGCCACCCCCTCCTGCACTGTAGCCAATGAATGGCCGGGTACGTTCCGTTCCCGGCCATTCAGCGCATTTCAACGACTCAAGCGGAGCGATTGCTTCTTTGCGCCGCTTGCCTCGTTGAAAGGTGCTGATTGACAGGGCAAGTCATAGTGCCCTGCCAATCAGCGCCTTTCATAGATGTAAGCGGCGCGATGACGTAATCGCGCCGCTTGCGTCGTTCAACCCCAGCAGACCTGCTCAGAAGAGAGCTGGTCTGCATTGACACCGGATGACGCGGGAATGGGATTAAGGGGAGTATGTAAAGGGCACTATCTACAAGGGTTGGCTATATGTTGGACACTATATACAGGGGTGGGCTATATCTGCAGGGGGGCTATATGCAGGGGCAGGCTATATATGGAGCACTATAGGGGGAACTATATGTGAGGCACTATATACAGGGCTTGGCTATATGTGAAGCGCTATCTACAGGGGGGTCTATATGTGGGGCACTTTTTTCAGAGGGGGCTATATGTGGGGCACTATCTACAGGGGTGGCTATATGTGGGCACTATCTACATGGGCTTTATGGGGGTCACTATCTACAGGGGATCTATGTAGGGCACTAACTACAGGGGGTACGGTGTGTGTGTGTGTGTGTGTGGGACACAGTGTATGGTGCTATTATAATTAGAGTTGCAGTGTATGGCACTATTATATTTATATTTAGGGGCACAGTGTCTGGCATAATGAGAACTTTATCTTCGTTTATAGGTGCAGAAATGTTTGAAAAGTGAGAAGCTGAAGAAATCTGAGCGGCAAACTGTAGAAGTGGGATGTGGCGGGGAAAAGTCATGATAGAGGTCTGGACCAGATGGAGAAGAAAAGAGAAAAATAACTCGAATTTGAGTAGTCACCGGTGAGTCACTTAATGTAAATGTTTATTCTTCCTCTAATCTGTACTGTAGTCACTGTATGATCTGCAGCGAGATGATGGGTGGTATGATTTTTCTTTTGTGAAACAGCATCTCCCAGCATAGCCTTACTATAGTTTGGGCCATGCTGAGAGCTGTATACAATTTAGTGCAAACCTATACGGCAGGTGTTGCACTAAATTGAGCTGTATTTGTCTTGGTGTTGTATTTATGTACTGAGATTGGTTCTGGTGTTGTATATGTGTACTGAGCTTTGTTCTGGTACTGTATATATGTATTGAGCTTGGTTCTGGAGCTGTATATATGTAATGATCTTGGTTCTAGGGCTGTATATATATAATGAGATTTGTTCTGGTGCTGCATATATGTAATGAGCTTGGTTCTGGGGATGTACATATGTACTGATCTTGGTTCTGGTGTTGTATTTATGTACTGAGCTTTGTTCTGGTGCTGTATATACGTACTGAGCTTTGTTCTGGTGCTGTCTATATGTACTGAGCTTGGTTGTGGTGCTGTATATATGTACTGAGCTTGGTTGTGGTGCTGTATATATGTACTGAGCTTGGTTGTGGTGCTGTATATATGTACTGAGCTTGGTTGTGGTGCTGTATATATGTACTGAGCTTGGTTGTGGTGCTGTATATATGTACTGAGCTTGGTTCTGGTGTTGTATTTATGTATTGAGCTTTGTTGTGGTGCTGTATTTATGTACTAAGCTCTGTTCTGGTGCTGTATATATGTACTGAGCTTGGTTCTGGGACTGTATATATGTACTGATTTTGGTTATGGTGCTGTATATATGTAAAATGTACAAATGGTTTTATGCTTGAGTTACTGTTAGGGATCTGCCAGGTACTTCATCTAGGTATACTCCTGGGATTAATCAATCCACACCTGAGGCCAGACCTGTTCGACTGACACCATCTCCCACCAACCAGGGTGGCAGGCTCAGGAGTGGGAGAGCCTATCGTGGCCTGGTCTGTCGGAGTTAGCTCCGCCCCCTGTCCTTTATTACCTGCCCTGTTCTCTCTCTTGTAATTCTTTTGGATTCCTGGCCCCACTGCTGCTTGCTCCAGCCTGCTTCTGCCGTGCTTCTGCCTTGCTGCAGTTCTGCTTGACCTGCTTTGCTTTGCCCCTGGCTTGCTTCTGTCTCCGTGCCCGCTCGGGTGTACTCACTTCGTCCTGGTCCTGACTGTTCGTTCGCCGCTCCGTTTCCTCGTGGCGTTCCGTGGCTCCTGCCCCTTCCCTTGCGTGTTCCCTGTTTGTTTTCCTGTGCACTTAGACAGCGTAGGGACCGCCGCCCAGTTGTACCTCGTCGCCTAGGGCGGGTCGTTGCAAGTAGGCAGGGACAGGGCGGTGGGTAGATTAGGGCTCACTTTCCCTTCACCTCCTTCCTGCCATTACATAATTACAAGCCCTTACCTAGTCTACCATTTCTCCTACGCTGACGCTATCATGGACCCCCTTGAGACCCTGACCCAGCAGATGCAGGGCCTCTCCCTACAGGTCCAGGCCCTGGCCCAAAGGGTCAATCAGGGTGACGCTGCTTTAGTAGTACCCCTCCCCTCACCTCTAGAACCCGATCTCAAGTTACCTGACCGGTTTTCAGGGGACCGTAAGACGTTTCTCTCCTTCCGGGAGAGTTGCAGACTGTATTTCCGTCTAAAGCCCCACTCCTGGGGCTTGGGTATCATCATATCCCGACTCCAGGAAGGGCCCCAAGAGTGGGCCTTCTCCTTGGCTCCTGACGCCCCTGAACTTTCCTCTGTTGATCGTTTTTTCTCTGCCCTCGGACTCATTTACGACGAGACTGACAGGACTGCTTTAGCCGAGAGTCAGCTGGTGACCTTACGTCAGGGTAGGAGACCGGTTGAGGAATACTGTTCTGATTTTAGGAAGTGGTGCGTAGCTTCTCAGTGGAACGATCCGGCCCTAAGGTGCCAGTTTAGGTTAGGATTATCTGACGCCCTGAAGGATCTGCTGGTTAGCTACCCCTCGTCTGACTCCCTTGACCAGGTTATGGCCCTAGCAGTACGACTTGACCGACGTCTCAGGGAACGTCAGCTAGAACGCTTCAGTGTGCTCCCCTCTGACTTTTCTGCGATCCCCCCCGAGGTCCCGTCTCCTCGCCCCTCCACGGAGGACTCGGAGGTACCTATGCAACTCGGGGCCTCCATGTCCCCTCGACAACGTAGGGAGTTTCGCAGAATGAATGGTCTCTGCTTCTACTGTGGGGACGACAAGCATCTACTGAACACCTGTCCCAGGCGCAAGAATAAGAAGCCGGAAAACTTCCGCGCCTAAGTGATCATCGGGGAGGTCACTTGGGCGCACAGGTATTTCCCGTTAATGTGAAACGCAATAAAATTTTGCTTCCCTTTCAGGTCTCGTTTGCTGGCCGGTCTGCTACGGGCAGTGCTTTCGTGGATTCTGGCTCATCTGCTAATATCATGTCTGTGGAATTTGCTATGTCTCTAAAGATGCCTTGTATTGATTTACCTTATCCTATCCCTGTAGTAGGTATCGACTCAACTCCCCTTGCTAATGGTTATTTTACTCAGCATACTCCTGTTTTTGAACTCCTGGTTGGCTCCATGCATTTGGAGCAGTGCTCTGTACTGGTGATGCAGGGATTATCGTCCGATCTGGTATTAGGTCTTCCCTGGTTGCAGCTGCATAATCCCACGTTTGATTGGAATACTGGGGATCTCACCAAATGGGGTAATGAATGTCTTATGTCATGTCTTTCTGTTAACTCTATTTCTCCCCGGGAGGAGGTAAACACGCTTCCTGAGTTTGTTCAGGACTTCGCCGATGTGTTTTCTAAGGAGGCCTCCGAGGTGTTGCCCCCCCATAGAGATTACGATTGCGCTATCGATTTGGTGCCTGGTGCCAAGCTTCCTAAGGGTAGGATATTTAATCTTTCATGTCCTGAACGTGAAGCTATGAGGGTGTATATCCAAGAATGCCTGGCCAAGGGTTTCATTCGCCCCTCGACTTCTCCTGTAGGTGCTGGCTTCTTCTTCGTGGGGAAGAAGGATGGTGGTCTTAGGCCGTGCATTGATTATCGTAACCTGAATAAGGTCACCGTAAGGAACCAGTACCCACTTCCTTTGATTCCGGATCTTTTTAATCAGGTTCAGGGAGCCCAATGGTTTTCTAAGTTCGATCTACGGGGGGCATATAACCTTATCCGCATCAAAGAGGGGGATGAGTGGAAAACTGCGTTCAACACACCCGAGGGTCATTTCGAATACCTGGTCATGCCCTTTGGGTTGTGTAATGCCCCTGCTGTCTTCCAGAATTTTATTAATGAAATCCTGAGAGAGTACCTGGGTAATTTTCTTGTAGTGTACCTTGATGACATACTGGTGTTTTCCAAGGACTGGTCCTCCCACGTGGAGCATGTCAGGAAGGTGCTCCAGGTCCTTCGGGAGAATAATCTGTTTGCTAAGACTGAAAAATGTGTCTTTGGGGTACAGGAGATACCATTTTTAGGGCAAATCCTCACTCCTCATGAATTCCGCATGGACCCTGCCAAGGTTCAAGCTGTGGCGGAATGGGTCCAACCTGCCTCCCTTAAGGCGTTACAGTGTTTTTTAGGGTTCGCCAACTATTACAGGAGATTTATTGCCAACTTCTCGGTCGTCGCTAAGCCTCTTACGGACCTTACCCGCAAGGGTGCTGATGTCCTCCATTGGCCCCCTGAGGCCGTCCAGGCCTTTGAGACTCTCAAGAAGTGCTTTATCTCGGCCCCTGTGCTGATTCAGCCCAACCAAGAGGAGCCATTTATTGTGGAGGTTGACGCTTCCGAGGTGGGAGTGGGGGCCATCTTGTCCCAGGGTACCAGCTCCCTCACCCATCTCCGCCCCTGTGCTTACTTCTCTAGGAAGTTTTCGCCCACGGAGAGTAACTATGATATTGGCAACCGCGAACTTCTAGCCATTAAATGGGCTTTTGAGGAGTGGCGGCACTTCCTGGAGGGGGCCAGACACCAGGTAACGGTCCTTACGGATCACAAGAATCTGGTTTTCCTAGAATCGGCCCGGAGGCTTAATCCTAGACAAGCTCGGTGGGCACTATTCTTTACCAGATTTAATTTCTTGGTTACCTATAGGGCTGGGTCCAAGAATATTAAGGCTGATGCTCTGTCACGTAGTTTCATGGCCAATCCTCCTTCCGAGAAGGATCCTGCTTGTATTTTACCCCCTGGTATAATCGTCTCTGCCACGGATTCTGATTTAGCTTCTGATATCGCGGCTGATCAGGGTGCAGCTCCCGGGAACGTCCCTGGGGACAAACTGTTTGTTCCCCTGCAATACCGGCTGAGGGTACTCAGGGAAAACCATGACTCCGCTCTATCTGGTCATCCTGGCATCTTGGGCACCAAACACCTCATTACCAGAAACTATTGGTGGCCTGGGTTGCCTAAAGACGTTAGGGCTTACGTCGCCGCTTGTGAGGTTTGCGCTAGGTCCAAAACCCCTAGGTCCCGACCTGCGGGCCTACTACGTTCCTTGCCCATTCCCCAGAGACCTTGGACCCATATCTCCATGGATTTTATCACCGATTTGCCTCCATCTCAGGGCAAGTCGGTGGTGTGGGTGGTAGTCGACCGCTTCAGCAAGATGTGCCACTTTGTGCCCCTTAAGAAGCTACCTAACGCCAAGACGTTAGCTTCTTTGTTTGTGAAACACATCCTGCGTCTCCATGGGGCCCCAGTCAATATCGTTTCTGACAGAGGGGTACAATTTGTTTCCTTATTTTGGAGAGCTTTTTGTAAAAAGTTGGAGATTGATCTGTCCTTCTCCTCCGCCTTCCATCCCGAAACTAATGGCCAAACGGAAAGGACCAACCAATCCCTGGAACAATATTTAAGGTGTTTCATCTCTGACTGTCAATTCGATTGGGTCTCATTCCTTCCCCTTGCTGAATTTTCCCTGAATAACCGGGTAGTTACATTTAAAAAAAATGACACCTCATTGATTGGTAGAGAAAACAAACATAGCGAGGGGGAAAGAGATGTCGGGAAAGAGGTTGAGGGGGGGGGGGGGTGCCAAACGCCTCTGATATAAGTAATTGTGTGTCTATAGGTTCACATGTTTATAGGATTTCTTCCCTCTGGATACTTGTTATTAGGAATATTTTTAAGTCTATTATTGGGAGTTGTAAATAATTGCCTGAGAACCCAGTGCAGCGAGATGAGGATGATGAGGATGGTGGGGGGAGACAGCCCCGCACAAGGTCACATAAATTCTCCATTTCCCAGAATATTAATAGGTTTCTGCAGAGTTCATGTTTACATTAGAGTTCAGTACAAGCGTCCTATAGATCAGCGTCGTCTACAACCTAAAGACTAATGATCGGCTTTTCGTGACGACCACAGAGGGGGCTACTTCTAAAAGTTTATTATTTTCCCGTAATTATTCTAATTCTACATTATTTAAAAGATTTTCCCATGATAAATATCTATGGTCAAATAGACATCAGAAAAGTGTTACTGTGGGGTGGGGGTCTGATCATTGGGACACTCGCAAAATGCCAAGCCTGCCCCAATGAAGACCAGGGCCCCCTCGTTCTTTTAGTCGGTGCAGGTCCCAGCAGTCAGAATTCTCTGATTACACTTCATGTTATGTCTAATTGAGCCATTCTTCATGGGAATTCCCCTTTAATGGGTTATCTTGGAGAAAATAAATGAGAGGCCTAATCTCAGGATAGGCCATCAATATCTGATCATTGGGGGTCTGACTCTTGCCCCTCCGCCGATCAGTTGATGAAAGAGAAGCAGCACTTGCCGGAGCACTGTGTTTCCTTCAAACAGCTGATCAGCGGGTACCGACAGTCGGACCCCCACCGAGGCCAGGCCATCAATATTATGTCATCGGTTGACCTCTTTAACCCTGTAAGTTCTAAACACCATTTTGCAGTTGACATAAATAATTAATCTATATAAAAAGGGCAGTCACGGTGTACGTACATTACACTACTGATCCTGAGTTACGGTACAAGATAAGTAATGTCATGTATGTATACAGTGACTCCACAAGCAGAATAGTGATTGCAGCTCTGGAGTGTAATACAGGATGTAACTCAGGATAAGTAATGTATGTATACAGTGACTCCACCAGCAAAATAGTGAGTGCAGCTCTGGAGTGTAATACAGGATATAACTCAGGATCAGTACAGGATAAGTAATGTATGTACACAGTGACTCCACCAGCAGAATGTAGAGTGCAGCTCTGGAGTGTAATACAGGATGTAACTCAGGATCAGTACAGGATAAGTAATGTAATGTATGTACACAGTGGCTCCACCAGCAAAATAGTGAGTGCAGCTCTGGAGTGTAATACAGGATGTAACTCAGGATCAGTACAGGATAAGTAATGTAATGTATGTACACAGTGACCCACCAGCAGAATAGCGAATGCAGCTCTGGAGTATAATACAGGATGTAACTCAGGATGAGTACAGGATGAGTAATGTATGTACACAGTGACTCTACCAGCAGAATAGTGAGTGCAGCTCTGGAGTATAATACAGGATATAACTCAGGATCAGTACAGGATGAGTAATGTAATGTATGTACACAGCCATTATAGTGAGTGCAGCTCTGGAGTATAATACAGGATGTAACTCAGGATCAGTACAGGATAAGTAATGTAATGTATGTACACAGTGACTCCACAAGCAGAATAGTGATTGCAGCTCTGGAGTGTAATACAGGATGTAACTCAGGATAAGTAATGTAATGTAATGTATGTATACAGTGACTCCACCAGCAAAATAGTGAGTGCAGCTCTGGAGTGTAATACAGGATGTAACTCAGGATCAGTACAGGATAAGTAATGTAATGTATGTACACAGTGACTCCACCAGCAGAATAGTGAGTGCAGCTCTGGAGTATAATACAGGATATAACTCAGGATCAGTACAGGATAAGTAATGTATGTACACAGTGACTCCACCAGCAGAATGTAGAGTGCAGCTCTGGAGTGTAATACAGGATGTAACTCAGGATCAGTACAGGATAAGTAATGTAATGTATGTACACAGTGGCTCCACCAGCAAAATAGTGAGTGCAGCTCTGGAGTGTAATACAGGATGTAACTCAGGATCAGTACAGGATAAGTAATGTAATGTATGTACACAGTGACCCACCAGCAGAATAGTGAATGCAGCTCTGGAGTATAATACAGGATGTAACTCAGGATGAGTACAGGATGAGTAATGTATGTACACAGTGACTCTACCAGCAGAATAGTGAGTGCAGCTCTGGAGTATAATACAGGATATAACTCAGGATCAGTACAGGATGAGTAATGTAATGTATGTACACAGCCATTATAGTGAGTGCAGCTCTGGAGTATAATACAGGATGTAACTCAGGATCAGTACAGGATAAGTAATGTAATGTATGTACATAGTGACTCCACCAGCAGAATAGTGAGTGCAGCTCTGGAGTATAATACAGGATGTAACTCAGGATCAGTACAGTATAAGTAATGTAATATATGTACACAGTGACTTCACCAGCAGAATAGCGAGTGCAGCTCTGGAGTATAATACAGGATATAACTCAGGATAAGTAATGTATGTACACAGTGGCTCCAACAGCAGTATAGTGAGTGCAGCTCTGGAGTATAATACAGGATGTAACTCAGGATCAGTATAGGATAAGTAATGTAATATATGTACACAGTGACTCCAGCAGCAGAATAGTGAGTGCAGCTCTGGAGTATAATACAGGATGTAATGTATGTACACAGTGACTCCACCAGCAGAATAGTGAGTGCAGCTCTGGAGTATAATACAAGATGTAACTCAGGATCAGTACAGGATAAGTAATGTATGTACACAGTGACTCCACCAGTAGAATAGTGAGTGCAGCTCTGGAGTATAATACAGGATGTAACTCAGGATCAGTACAGGATAAGTAATGTAATGTATGTACACAGTGACTCCACCAGCAGAATAGTGAGTACAGCTCTGGAGTATAATACAGGATATAACTCAGGATCAGTACAGGATAAGTAATGTAATGTATGTACACAGTGACTCCACCAGCAGAATAGTGAGTGCAGCTCTGTAGTATAATACAGGATATAACTCAGGATCAGTACAGGATGAGTAATGTAATGTATGTACACAGCCAGCATAGTGAGTGCAGCTCTGGAGTATAATACAGGATGTAACTCAGGATCAGTACAGGTTAAGTAATTTAATGTATGTATAAAGTGACTCCACCAGCAGAATAGTGAGTGCAGCTCTGGAGTATAATACAGGATGTAACTCAGGATCAGTACAGGATAAGTAATGTCATGTATGTACACAGTGACTCCACTAGCAGAATAGTGAGTGCAGCTCTGGAGTATAATACAGGATGTAACTCAGGATCAGTACAGGATAAGTAATGTAATGTATGTACACAGTGACTCCTCCAGCAGAATAGTGAGTGCAGCTCTGGAGTATAATACAGGATGTAACTCAGGATCAGTACATGATAAGTAATGTAATGTATGTACACAGTGACTCCACCAGCAGAATAGTGAGTGCAGCTCTGGAGTATAATACAGGATGTAACTCAGGATCAGTACAGGATAAGTAATGTAATGTATGTAAACAGTGACTCCACCAGCAGAATAGTGAGTGCAGCTCTGGAGTATAATACAGGATGTAACTCAGGAATAATACAAGAAATGTAATGTATGTAGACATAGCTACACCCCGTGTTCAGCATGATATTACTCACACATATGATGTAAATGTCTATGAAGGGTCTCAGCATTGGACATATGTGATATAAAGTAGTGACCATGGGGGGGGGGGGGGGTGTTTCGACTATGCCCTATTCACCTCTCCTACAGTCAGATACTCCAAAGCCCAAGATGCCTGATAACAGGGGACAATAGATTGCATCCATCTGCCCAAAAAATAGTAAGAAAACTGTTTATAGGTCTTTATGTCCCTTTAAGCATTAATTAAAAATGACAGTCACAGTAAAATTCTGATAATTCGGCATGCCCTGGAGTGGGTAGGTTCTGGATTATTGGAAATGATGCATTATTGTACCTTCCTACCCATGGTTCCCACCATGCCAATTATCTTATCCCCAACTCTGACACCAATGCTGACAAAGTAGGTTCAGTGCCAGACTATCAGGTTATTTTCTGCTAATCTGGCAATGGGACTATTTTTGTCGTATGCCAGATTAGCAGCAGGATTTACAAACGGTTGGATTTATGAACTGAATTTCCAGGACTGTAAAATAATGGTGATATGGCGCTGCCAGGTGTACCTGCTGCGGGCACAGGCTCGGTATTACTGTGTTTTACCTGTCACTTCCCAGCACAAGTCTATATTATATGTGTGAGATTCACTCATTTGCTTATCTCCCGTCTTAGAAATTGATGGAAATTACCGTCTATTCATACCCAGGAATTAAGTGATGCAATTCCAAGTCTTATTTCACGCTTCTCAGTTGCAGGAAGCGATTTGATGAATACTGAGGGATCTGTTTACAGAAAATGTTCTGACACCGGGATACTTTGTGCTGCCATAAAATAGCTGCAATCAAAAAATAGCTGCAATCAAATCTGACGACGTCGCATCACACGTCGCCCCTGGAACAAGCACAAGCAACAATCATCTACCCCGAAAAATACAAGAAAACTGGAGTATTAAGAGGGACAAATAATCACATTATACTTACCTCCGGAATGACTGAGAAAGGTAAGAGGGTCGGCAATGTGTGAGTTATTACATTTTGGCCCCACCCCAGTAATGCCCATATTATATATTATAAATGTTTACGTGTATATACTGCAACAATGTCACACAGGGCCTGGATAAATAGTGTTATACTGAGCCCAGATAAATAGTGCACACAGTCTATGCAGTTATTTACTGCATACAGTGCCCAGATAGTACATAAAGTGCCCAGATAGTACATAAAGTGCCCAGATAGTTCATAAAGTGCCCAGATAGTTCATACAGTGCCCAGATAGTACATAAAGTGCCCAGATAATACATAATGTGACCAGATAGTTCATACAGTGCCCAGATAGTACATAAAGTGCCCAGATAGTACATAAAGTGCCCAGATAGTTCATAAAGTGCCCAGATAGTTCATACAGTGCCCAGATAGTACATAAAGTGCCCAGATAATACATAATGTGACCAGATAGTTCATACAGTGCCCAGATAGTACATAAAGTGCCCAGATAGTACATAAAGTGCCCAGATAGTTCATACAGTGCCCAGATAGTACATACAGTGCCCAGATAGTACATACAGTGCCCAGATAGTACATAAAGTGCCCAGATAGTTCATACAGTGCCCAGATAGTACATAAAGTGCCCAGATAATACATAATGTGACCAGATAGTACATAAAGTGCCCAGATAGTACATAAAGTGCCCAGATAGTACATAAAGTGCCCAGATAGTTCATACAGTGCCCAGATAGTACATACAGTGCCCAGATAGTACATAAAGTGCCCAGATAGTTCATACAGTGCCCAGATAGTACATAAAGTGCCCAGATAATACATAATGTGACCAGATAGTACATAAAGTGCCCAGATAGTACTATCTGGTCACATTATGTACTATCTGGGCACTTTATGTACTATCTGGGCACTTTGATCCGCAATTACGGTTCCTCCACTTATTGATGGTCTCATATTCTAGATATCTTCTATGTCATTATTAATGTTACAATTTTCTTAGTTTGCACAACTTTATTTGTTAGATTAGCAGTTTGTGCTCCAGAGCTGCTCTTCCAACTATAACCAGGAACAGTAAGTTGCAACCATAGTTAGGCCTCATTCACATCGGACTCCTCGAGAAGGGCGTTGGGTAGCGCTTGGCCCCAATATTCCGGCCCTGGGGAACCCCTGTTGTCACTGTCCATATATGGGCAGTGTCGTCAGGAGCATCCCTGGGAACAACGCTTCAGGTAGTGCTCTACCTGGCGGGGTTCGGGCAACTTATCCCACTGTAAGCCTATAAAGTGGGATACGTCGTCACCTACTGTATGTCGGGAGTCGAATAATATCTCAGACGGAAGGTAAAAATGTCATGTGAATGGGTCCTTAGCCACCTTAGAGGCTATGGACTATGCTGTCTTTTGTCACCCAGTCACCCGCCTGCATAAAAAAACACATAGACACTTCTATCTTCCTCTCTCCTCTCTCCATGTCTATCAATCTTAATGTGTTAATTTGATACAGAGATTGCAGTGGCCCTGGTGTCCGAGGAGGCCAAAATTCCCCAAATCCGTACTTTACAAAGCATGTGATAGTGAGAGGGGCCCTTTTACATGTAGTGAATTAGGGCCCAGGAGCCCCTTGCTTGGCCTTTGCTCTCATTGTCATACCCTTGTGCCCTCTCTGCCTACATGGATAGTAACAAGAGCAATTCACTTATACACAAGAAAGTAACGGCCACATGATAGCCCACATGTCTGGAGCAGAGCAAGCTACGGTAGTGGAAGCAGATGTTAGACAGAGAACGATAACAAATTGTAATATAAAATCACAATATAGTAAAGTAATAACACAGCATGAGGCACGGAAATAGCGGAAATGGCGAACAAGTAACTGGAAATACGCTATAAACCAATGGTCTGTGACAACAACTCCCAGCATCCCCTGACACTACTTACAGCCCTTTCCCAAAAAGTTTCTTTTATTCTAATAGCAGCTTCCAAATTCTGGAAATGTACACAGACATCTATTAATAGTCGCAGGTTTACGACTTCACGTCTTATATAGAGTTGACATTCCATCTCTGCAAAACTCTAAATATACCCCACAATATTATTTTAGAAACCGGAAAAGCTTCACAAAATGTTATTTATCTTGTCTGAAGTAAGTGGTTGTAAGAAATACGGAAAACAAGATGATTTTGTGTGGAGTCGGGTAAATATCAATGATCCTTATTCATGAATAGAATGCCAGAACTACAGTGAAGACTGACACTTATATTACATACATTGCCCAGATAGTACATACATTGCCCAGATATTTGATACACTGCCCAGATAGTACATAAAGTGCCCCGATATTACATACAGTGCTCAGATAGTACATACAGAACCCAGACAGTACATCAAGTGCCCAGATATTACATACATTGCCCAGATAGTACATATAGTGCCCAGATATTACATACATTGCCCAGATAGTACATACAGTACCCAGACAGTACATCAAGTGCCTAGATAGTGAGTACAGTTACCAAATAGTACATACAATGCCCATATATTACATACAATGCCCAGATATTACATACAGTGCCCAGATAGTACATATAGTGCCCAGATATTACATACAGTGCCCAGATAATACATACAATGCCCATATATTACATACAGTGCTCAGATATTACATATAGTGCCCAGATAGTACATACAGTGCCCATATATTACATACAGTGCCCAGATAGTACATACAGTGCCCAGATAGTACATACAGTGCCCAGATAGTACATACAGTGCCCAGATAGTACATACAGTGCCCATATATTACATACAGTGGGCAAGTCAATATTACATTTGGCGCAATCATCGCAGGTTGTTTAGCCCCGCCCCTTTGTTATATTTTTTATTCAAACCTGTCCTATATGTTACAGGACAAGATCAAAAATGGCGCACATCTTTAATACTGTAGACATGGCGTACGTCACTTGCGCCACTTTTCGAATAATAGATAAGGGAGTTAGAAGACGTTTGTGAGCTCTGCCGGATTCCTGGGTTTTGGTTTCTGGCACGCTGGGAATTTCATTATAACCCGACCCCGTGACATTTTCCATTTCAGAAGTTACATTATTTGGTGGCGGAGGACGGGACAGCGCATATTTTATACCTGAGCGCTTCCTTTTCCGCTGCAAAATTTATAGTTTTTCGGTACATTTTCCGCACACTATATATACACATCTATATACAATCACTGACAGTCACTGTAATGAAGCTTTTATGGGAAGGTTTATTCTCCCCACCGTGCAGCTAGTCCCCGGCAGCTGCCATAAAGCACAAGCTCACACCTTCTGTTTTGACATCTTTATGTCAGTGTTTTTCTGTGGAAATACTTTGTTCTTTATACAGCGATAAATAATTATTATTTTCCACCATTTCCAACAAGAGTTATCTTAGTAATTACTAATGGCCTCTATAGGGGATGTCACCCAGATTTCCATAGTTTTGGTGGTAAATAAATCTGTAATGTAATTATGCAGTTACAGACCCACATTGTAATCCCATTCTCCTATTGTTCTGCATGTGTGTCAGTATTCACTGTAGCTCTATCATTTTATTCATGAACCAGAAAGCTCAGGATGAACAGTGATATAGATCCCTCCCAGATAAGAGAGCGCGGCAGCACACGGGAATATGGATGAAACCAGGAAAAGTGAATTTACATTCACTTTTTAGCAACTCGCATAAAACAGCCTTTTGCTAAGCAAAATGAGCCAAAATTTGAGCTCAAATTGCACCAAAAATAAAGTGCGCCAAACGTACTATGTGCTTTTTATACACTTTCGATGTTTTAGTATTGAAAAGTGTCTTGAAAGAGAGGCGTCGCTAAGAGGAATTGTAAAATACGCCAAAATTTACTATAGCCGGTCGCCATCTTTTGGCGCAAACTATTGGTGTAAATGTATACCAGCGCAGCGATCAATCGGCATAAGTAAGACGAAAATGTCTAACATGCCTACCAAGTTACGCCAAACATATGACACTACATTTACATAAAATCGTTGCACTCTGCGCCATTTTTTTTGCGACTAGTAAATTTGAACATTCTACCTCCTATAGACGATACACTCCTCCATTGATTGTTTATAACACAAGACTCAGGAGTGGTCCCTAAAATATTAGGATATATGGACATCATAGAGGGTGGGTCCCCCTTCTCGAGACCCCTCCTCTATGAACTATATGGAGAGGACGACTATGTATTATTTGAATGGGTGCCATGTAATACCACATTTCTCCTACAGGGGCCACTGCAGGAGAAATGTGCGTTTGTGGCACCTTCTCCCTGTAATACCAGTTTGGTTGTGGCAGCTAAGCTGTCATTGTTGCCCATAGCAACCAATCAGAGCTCAGCTTTCATTTTGAAACTGCTTTAGAAAAATGAAAGCTGAGGCCTGATTGGTTGCTATGGGCAACAAAGACAGTATTAACAAATAAGGCCCTAGCCCTGTTTTTAAATGCCATAGGCAAAGCAAAATAGAGTTTTTACCACCCCCCCAGCACCCGTTACACATGCCATGCCAACCGCCCCCATTCCATGCCCCAAGCTTGTATATGAAGGAGCTTCATATACAAGCTTTATTTACAAATCTGCCTAGTAACGCTGCGATATATAGGTGGGAAATATAGACAGATTTGCTTTTCAGAATGCTAGAAATGCAGGAATGGCGGCCATATTGGTTGTCATCCAGCTTTCCCAGAATCTGATATAACCTCTGAATAGAATTGTTAACAACGTGGCAGAAAACGATGACCGGGTTCACACAGAGTTTTTTGCAGGCGGAAATTCTGCCTCAAAATTCAGTTTTGAAGTTTGTGGCAGATTTTCCTCTGCCTGCACGCCGATTTTTGCGGCGTTTTTTGCGGCGTTTTTCGCCCGCGGCCATTGTACGCCCCGGGCATAGAACCCAGTGGAATACGCTTTATCTGCCTCCCATTGATGTCAATGGGAGGTCAGAGGCGTAAACGCCCAAAAGGTAGGGAGGCATATTCGGCCGGTTTTTGACGAGTTTTGCGGCCCGGTTTCCTCGTCAAAAAACTGTGTGAACATACCCTAAGGCTGAGTTTACACGTCGCGGATTTCACGCAGATTTTCAGCGCAGATTTTACACTTTGCAATGCAAAAGGATGAGATCTGCGTCAAAACCGCAACAAAATCTGCGGCAAATCCGCAACGTGTGAGCCTAAGGGTGAAACTAGTTTCATTACTGCGCTTCAACGTCTATAATATCAGGCAGCGAAAGGCGATGGGCGAACGCGACGTAGCAGAATTGGCGGTTGCTCGTCCTTGATCTCTCCGTCTTCCACCTCCATCATTACCAAGACTTATTTTTTTATTTGCAGTTGGTTTGTTCGACAAATGGCGATCACGGACGGCGCTCAGACTCTTCCATTATGCACCGTTGTGTTTAAAGATATCCATCGTCGCTGTTTATCGTGCGATTCCCTTCCAGTTTTGTTAAAATATTCATATGTCATTTTTAAGATGTGATTCTTCAAATGGTTTCCGGGGCAACATCTATCACCCGCACTTGTAGCGTCCCGTGATTGACTGATCCATTATGTGTTTCAGGAGACAATGTCGCCACTCGTTGTCACACTCATGACTCATCCGCTTGATTTTGTTGACGCTCATAGTCATTAGTGTCTTGTCCATTACCTCGTCGGCTGAGAAGCCACTGAGCCGGGAAATGATGGCACTTAGCAGAGGTAAAGAGCAATGGCGGGAGGGAAAAGTAGAAGTATCCGTGCAAACTGATCATTAGAGAGGAAATTACAGTCATCTCCAAATAGTTTCCATTGAGGCTTCTCCTAGGTCACCTTCCTAGAGGTGGTGGCCAAGATTATAGAGGACACTTCTAGGAATACGGGTGGTTTTTGTTGGCCGGAGAAAAATAGTTGAATACCTGATATTCAAAAGGGATTTCACGCACCAACCAGTCTTGAGGGAAGAACAAGAATCATTCATATACCCCGGTTACAGTATTTTTTATCTTCAGGCGTCTTCTCGTTCACCGTCCAAGACGTGGCGGACAAAATATTAGAGGAGGCTTCTCGGAATACAGGTGGTTTTTGTTGACTGGAGAAAATTGTTTAATACCTGATATTTTATTTTTTTTTGCATATAAAAAAAAACCTCTTCAAATAGAAATGTACAAAAAATGTATAAAAAGAAACAACTCTACGCACCGATCAGTCTTGAAAAAAGAACAAGGATTATTTATCCACCGTACTTTGAGTACGGTATTTTTTATCTTTAGATGTCCCACGAACTGGGAATATTTTATAGACTACGGTATCTCATTCCATAAAGTTTTTGTCATCTGAATTAGGGCAGGGGCTACATAATGGAGACCCCTTCACTGGTGGTAAAGGTTTGCTCCTTCAATTCTCACCTCCCTTTAAGGAACCTGCAGAGGTCGAGAACATTGTGGTTGATCTCTAACCATGGCCAGAAGGACAACGAGAAGATTCTTCCTGGGCTGATAGGAATATTCTATGGTGAGGTGTTCTGGATTTATCCAATGGCTTGACCCAGTAAGATACATAGAGGATTGGGGCTACATAGCAATGATAAAAATTAAGCTGCTTTCAGCTGCTGCTTGACACTACCAGATTCCTAACCACCCGTGACCATCAGGAGGTCCTGGTGTCCATATCCAGTTTACATCACTTCTTTGCTAGCATTGCAGCACTTGTGAAGACTCAATCCTCGTCAGACCCATCGAAATGGAATGGATTTCCTCTCTCCAGAGACCCCATGGCAGCCACATAAGTTATTGGCTTGGCTCGAAGTCGAGACAAATCCTTCTGTGACCTGAAGAGGCAGGATGGAAACAATAGATAAGAGGATCCCTGTGGGCAACCTAGTGGAAGAGCAGAAGAATAATGTTCTCCACAACTGTTCACCTGCCCTTAATGCTTTTTCGTAAGCTGATAAGGTGGACCCCAAACCTTTGATCGGCTTAGCGGTGCGTTTAGCTAGTTGTGGGGTGCAGTAAGTGCGTTGTAAGTGGGATGGGGAAGCCCTATCTACCACATATGGGTTCTGCTGAGAGACTGAAGTAACAAGGACAGAAAAATTCATAGTAGACCTTCTGGAATTGTAAATATCTTGAGACTGAACTCAAGAAACAAAACATTGTAAGGAAAAGTTCATGTTTAGTTGCTTCCTTGCTGTTTTTTTTTTTTTTTTGTGGTCCAATGAAAATGTGTTTTGTGATTTAAAGGAACACACCAGGCAAAACTATAAGGGCATGCCCCCATGTCGCGGTTTTCCTCCGCAACTGTCCGCATCAATGCCGCACAGAATATGCGTTGCAGATTCTGCGGCGGATCTGCCCAAAATGTGCAGTAAATTGATGCGGACTAGCTGCTGCGTATTGCGGTGAAAGTACTTCCCTTCTCTCTATCAGTGCAGGATAGAGAGAAGGGACAGCACTTTCCCTAGTGAAAGTAAAAGAATTTCCTACTTACCGGCCGTTGCCTTGGTGACGCGTCCCTCTTTCAGCATCCAGCCCGACCTCCCTGGATGACGCGGCAGTCCATGTGACCGCTGCAGCCTGTGATTGGCCTGTGATTGGCTGCAGCCGTCACTTAGACTGAAACGTCATCCTGGGAAGCCGGACTGGAGGAAGAAGCAGGGAGTTCTGGGTAAGTATGAACTTCTATTTTTTTTACAGGTTGCTGTATATTGGGATCGGTAGTCACTGTCCAGGGTGCAGAAACAGTTACTGACGATCGCTTAACTCTTTCAGCACCCTGGACAGTGACTATTTACTGACGTCGCCTAGCAACGCTCCCATAATTACAGGAGTCCCATTGACTTCCTCAGTCTGGCTGTAGACCTAGAAATACATAGGTCCAGCCAGAATGAAGAAATGTCATGTCAAAAAAGCAAGACGGATCCGCAGCACACATGACATGTGCATGACAGCTGTGGACTTCATTGCGGAACTTAGAATCTCCATTGAAGTCAATGGAGAAATTCCGCCATGAGTCCGCAACCAGTCCGCCACTGGTCCGCAACATCCATTGTATGCTGCGGACACCAAATTCCGCACCGCAGCCTATGCTCCGCAGCGGAATTTTCAGCTTCGTCTAAACGAAGCCTACTAAAAAGAAGTGGGAGGCAATGGAGAAACGGGTCCGCTGCGGATTAAAGCTGCGGAGTGTCCGCAGCGGAATTCAAGAGCAATTCCGCCACGTGGGGCTTTGCCCTAAGGGCACGTTCAGACGCGGCGGAATTGCTGTGGAATTCCGCTGCGTACAGTCCGCAGTGGAAATCCTTAGCAGACAGTTTGTCCATTGGTTTCCACACCTTTTTAGTTATCTTCGTGCAGACGTTGCAGGAAAACTCCGCTGCGGACCATAGGCTGCGGCGCAGAATTTTCCCTCCGCAGCATGCACTGTCTGTTGCTGAGAAGAAGCGGAATTTCACTTCGTATTTCAGCCTTTGCAATGCAAAAACTGCAAGTCCGCTGTGATATCTGCAACGTCTGAATTACCTTTCAAATATGCAAATGCTGGTGCAGATTCGTTGCGTAATTGCTCCAAATCTGCACCAACATTTGCAGCGGAAAAATTCTGCCACGTCTGAACATGCCCTTACACAGTATTATGTGTAGTGCAGGGCAGTATCTGTAGATGGCATTGCTTCTGAGCAGTTGCTCCTCAGTACAGAGTAGGTTTCTGGTTGCCTGAATGAAACGCCATATGTACAGACTATCGGCAAGTACTGATTCTCCTTGCAGACATCCAGCTGATATGAAGTTTTTAGGGCAATGCTCCCTGGGACATTGACTTACAGAATAGCTACCTATAGGTGGCAGTAGAGAGACAGTTTTCTTCCTTCCGGAGAAGAGCTATTTTGTTTACCGTTACTCTGGCTCCTTGGTTCGGCTGCATGATTTTCTGGCTATTAGACCTTTTCTTTTATTTCTGAACTTTTATTTCCAGGTATATAGTCACATGCCCGGTTTATAGCAACATTAATATAACACATGCGCCTACTATATATACTATATGATTCCAATCAATCAACTCCTTGGTCAACGGCCAAAACATTACTAACAGCCTGCAAAATGTAGGGACGGCAGCTGTAAGAAAATGGAAAAACTCACATCATCTGCTGTATTACTGCTCCGTCTCCAGCTGCAGGGAAGGGAGGGGGCTGTATAAAAAAATCTGAAGGAAACAAGTGAGCGTTATGTACTAAAAAAAAGAAATAATAATACAAATCTAATGTCTAATGTAATAACCAACAGAGTTTAGAAATTATATTGTAACCTATAGTAACCTAATATCCAGTAGTTATATTCGTGTATATAGGGGCAGTATTATAGTAGTTATATTCTTGTATATAGGGTCAGTATTATAGTAGTTATATTCCTGTATATAGGGGGCAGTATTATAGTAGTTATATTCTTGTATATAGGGAGCAGTATTATAGTATTTATATTCTTGTATATAGGGGGCAGTATTATAGTAGTTATATTCTTGTATATAGGGACAGTATTATAGTAGTTATATTCTTGTATATAGGGGGCAGTATTATAGTAGTTATATTCTTGTATATAGGAGGCAGTATTATAGTAGTTATATTCTTGTATATAGGGGCAGTATTATAGTAGTTATATTCTTGTATATAGGGGCAGTATTATAGTAGTTATATTCTTGTATATAGGAGCAGTATTATAGTAGTTATATTTTTGTATAGAGGAGGCAGTATTATAGTAGTTATATTCTTGTATATAGGGGCAGTATTATAGTAGTTATATTCCTGTATATAGGGGCAGTATTATAGTAGTTATATTCTTGTATATGGGAGCAGTATTATAGTAGTTATATTCTTGTATATAGGAGGCAGTATTATAGTAGTTATATTCTTGTATATAGGGTCAGTATTATAGTAGTTATATTCTTGTATATAGGAGCAGTATTAGGGCATGACCACACATGGCGGAATTCCTCCGCAACTGTCCGCATCAATGCCGCACAGAATCTGCGTTGCAGATTCTGCAGCGGATCTGCACAAAATGTGCAGAAAATTGATGCGGACTGGCCGCTGCGGACTGCAGGAAAAGTGCTTCTCTTCTCCCTATTCAGTGCAGGATAGAGAGAAGGGACAGCACTTTCCCTAGTGAAAGTCAAAGAAATTCATACTTACCGCCCGTTGTCTTGGTGACGCGTCCCTCTTTCGGCATCCGGCCCGACCTCCCTGGATGACGCTCCAGTCCATGTGACCGCTGCAGCCTGTGCTTGGCCTGTGATTGGCTGCAGCCGTCACTTACACTGAAACGTCATCCTGGGAGGCCGGACTGGAGACAGACGCAGGGAGTTCTCGGTAAGTATGAACTTATATTTTTTTTTACAGATACATGTATATTGAGATCGGTAGTCACTGTCCCGGGTGCAGAAACAGTTACTGCCGATCGCGTAACTCTTTCAGCACCCTGGACAGTGACTATTTACAGACGTCTCCTAGCAACGCTCCCGTCATTACGGGAGCCCCATTGACTTCCTCAGTCTGGCTGTAGACCTAGAAATACATAGGTCCAGCCAGAATGAAGAAATGTCATGGTAGTAAAAACAATACGCTCCGCAGCACACATAAGATCTGCGGACTTCATTGCGGAATTTTGACTCTCCATTGAAGTCAATGGAGAAATTCCGCCATGAGTCCGCAACCAGTCCGCCACTGCTCCGCAACAGACAGAGCATGCTGCGGACACCAAATTCCGCTCCGCAGCCTATGCTCCGCAGCGGAATTGTACGCATCGTGTAAACGAACACTGCTAAATTAAAGTGAAAGTCAATGGAGAAACGGCTCCGCTGCGGATTAACGCTGCGGAGTGTCCGCAGCGGAATTTAAGTGAAATTCCGCCATGTGTGAACCCGCCCTTATAGTAGTTATATTCTTGTATATAGGAGCAGTATTATAGTAGTTATATTCTTGTATATAGGGTCAGTATTATAGTAGTTATATTCCTGTATATAGGGGGCAGTATTATAGTAGTTATATTCTTGTATATAGGGAGCAGTATTATAGTAGTTATATTCTTGTATATAGGGGGCAGTATTATAGTAGTTATATTCTTGTATATAGGGACAGTATTATAGTAGTTATATTCTTGTATATAGGGGGCAGTATTATAGTAGTTATATTCTTGTATATAGGAGGCAGTATTATAGTAGTTATATTCTTGTATATAGGGGCAGTATTATAGTAGTTATATTCTTGTATATAGGGGCAGTATTATAGTAGTTATATTCTTGTATATAGGAGCAGTATTATAGTAGTTATATTTTTGTATATAGGAGGCAGTATTATAGTAGTTATATTCTTGTATATAGGAGCAGTATTATAGTAGTTATATTCTTGTATATAGGGAGCAGTATTATAGTAGTTATATTCTTGTATATAGGGGGCAGTATTATAGTAGTTATAGTCTTGTATATAGGGGGCAGTAATATAGTAGTTATATTCTTGTATATAGGAGCAGTATTATAGTAGTTATATTCTTGTATATAGGAGCAGTATTATAGTAGTTATATTTTTGTATAGAGGAGGCAGTATTATAGTAGTTATATTCTTGTATATGGGAGCAGTATTATAGTAGTTATATTCTTGTATATAGGAGGCAGTATTATAGTAGTTATATTCTTGTATATTGGAGCAGTATTATAGTAGTTATATTCTTGTATATAGGAGCAGTATTATAGTAGTTATATTTTTGTATAGAGGAGGCAGTATTATAGTAGTTATATTCTTGTATATGGGAGCAGTATTATAGTAGTTATATTCTTGTATATAGGAGGCAGTATTATAGTAGTTATATTATATATAGGGGGCAGTATTATAGTAGTTATATTCTTGTATATAGGGGCAGTATTATAGTAGTTATATTCTTGTATATAGGAGCAGTATTATAGTAGTTATATTTTTGTATAGAGGAGGCAGTATTATAGTAGTTATATTCTTGTATATGGGAGCAGTATTATAGTAGTTATATTCTTGTATATAGGAGGCAGTATTATAGTAGTTATATTCTTGTATATAGGAGCAGTATTATAGTAGTTATATTCTTGTATATAGGGAGCAGTATTATAGTAGTTATATTCTTGTATATAGGGGGCAGTATTATAGTAGTTATAGTCTTGTATATAGGGGGCAGTAATATAGTAGTTATATTCTTCTATATAGGAGCAGTATTATAGTAGTTATATTCTTGTATATAGGAGCAGTATAATAGTAGTTATATTCTTGTATATAGGGACAGTATTATAGTAGTTGTTTTCTTGTATATAGGGAGCAGTATTATAGTAGTTATATTCTTGTATATAGGGGAGCAGTATTATAGTAGTTATATTCTTGTATATAGGAGCAGTATTATAGTAGTTATATTCTTGTATATAGGGAGCAGTATTATAGTAGTTATATTCTTGTATATAGGGGTAGTATTATAGTAGTTATATTCTTGTATATAGGGGGCAGTATTATAGTAGTTATAGTCTTGTATATAGGAGCAGTATTATAGTAGTTATATTCTTGTATATAGGAGCAGTATTATAGTAGTTATATTTTTGTATAGAGGAGGCAGTATTATAGTAGTTATATTCTTGTATATGGGAGCAGTATTATAGTAGTTATATTCTTGTATATAGGAGGCAGTATTATAGTAGTTATATTATATATAGGGGGCAGTATTATAGTAGTTATATTCTTGTATATAGGGGCAGTATTATAGTAGTTATATTCTTGTATATAGGAGCAGTATTATAGTAGTTATATTTTTGTATAGAGGAGGCAGTATTATAGTAGTTATATTCTTGTATATGGGAGCAGTATTATAGTAGTTATATTCTTGTATATAGGAGGCAGTATTATAGTAGTTATATTCTTGTATATAGGAGCAGTATTATAGTAGTTATATTCTTGTATATAGGAGCAGTATTATAGTAGTTATATTTTTGTATAGAGGAGGCAGTATTATAGTAGTTATATTCTTGTATATGGGAGCAGTATTATAGTAGTTATATTCTTGTATATAGGAGGCAGTATTATAGTAGTTATATTATATATAGGGGGCAGTATTATAGTAGTTATATTCTTGTATATAGGGGCAGTATTATAGTAGTTATATTCTTGTATATAGGAGCAGTATTATAGTAGTTATATTTTTGTATAGAGGAGGCAGTATTATAGTAGTTATATTCTTGTATATGGGAGCAGTATTATAGTAGTTATATTCTTGTATATAGGAGGCAGTATTATAGTAGTTATATTCTTGTATATAGGAGCAGTATTATAGTAGTTATATTCTTGTATATAGGGAGCAGTATTATAGTAGTTATATTCTTGTATATAGGGGGCAGTATTATAGTAGTTATAGTCTTGTATATAGGGGGCAGTAATATAGTAGTTATATTCTTCTATATAGGAGCAGTATTATAGTAGTTATATTCTTGTATATAGGAGCAGTATAATAGTAGTTATATTCTTGTATATAGGGACAGTATTATAGTAGTTGTTTTCTTGTATATAGGGAGCAGTATTATAGTAGTTATATTCTTGTATATAGGGGAGCAGTATTATAGTAGTTATATTCTTGTATATTGGAGCAGTATTATAGTAGTTATATTCTTGTATATAGGGAGCAGTATTATAGTAGTTATATTCTTGTATATAGGGGTAGTATTATAGTAGTTATATTCTTGTATATAGGGGGCAGTATTATAGTAGTTATAGTCTTGTATATAGGAGCAGTATTATAGTAGTTATATTCTTGTATATAGGAGCAGTATTATAGTAATGTTCTTGTATATAGGGGGCAGTATTATAGTAGTTATATTCTTGTATATAGGGGAGCAGTATTATAGTAGTTATATTCTTGTATATAGGAGCAGTATTATAGTAGTTATATTCTTGTATATAGGGAGCAGTATTATAGTAGTTATATTCTTGTATATAGGGGTAGTATTATAGTAGTTATATTCTTGTATATAGGGGGCAGTATTATAGTAGTTATAGTCTTGTATATAGGAGCAGTATTATAGTAGTTATATTCTTGTATATAGGAGGCAGTATTATAGTGGTTATATTCTTGTATATAGGGGTAGTATTATAGTAGTTATATTCTTGTATATAGGGGTAGTATTATAGTAGTTATATTCTTGTATATAGGGGGCAGTATTATAGTAGTTATAGTCTTGTATATAGGAGCAGTATTATAGTAGTTATATTCTTGTATATAGGAGGCAGTATTATAGTGGTTATATTCTTGTATATAGGAGCAGTATTATAGTAGTTATATTCTTGTATGTAGAAGCAGTATTACAGTAGTTATATTCTTGTATATAGGAACAGTATTATAGTAGTTATATTCTTGTATATAGGGGCAGTATTATAGTAGTTATATTCCTGTATATAGAGGCAGTATTATAGCAGTTATATTCTTGTATATAGGAGCAGTATTATAGTAGTTATATTCTTGTATATAGGGGGCAGTATTATAGTAGTTATATTCTTGTATATAGGAACAGTATTATAGTAGTTATATTCTTGTATATAGGGGCAGTATTATAGTAGTTATATTCTTGTATATATGGGCAGTATTATAGTAGTTATATTCCTGTATATAGAGGCAGTATTATAGTACTTATATTCTTGTATATAGAGGGCAGTATTATAGTAGTTATATTCTTGTTTATATAGGTGCAGTATTATAGTAGTTATATTCTTGTATATAGGGGCAATATTATAGTAGTTATATTCTTGTTTATATAGGTGCAGTATTACAGTAGTTATATTCTTGTATATAGGAGGCAGTATTATAGTAGTTATATTCTTGTATATAGAGGGCAGTATTATAGTAGTTATATTCATGTATATAGGAGCAGTATTATAGTCGTTATATTTTTGTATATAGGGTCAGTATTATAGTCGTTATATTCATGTATATAGGGGCAGTATTATAGTAGTTATATTCTTGTATATAGGGGGCAGTATTATAGTAGTTATATTCTTGTTTATATAGGTGCAGTATTATAGTAGTTATATTCTTGTATATAGGGGCAATATTATAGTAGTTATATGCTTGTATATAGGGGCAGTATTATAGTAGTTATATTCTTGTATATAGGGGCAGTATTAGAGTAGTTATATTCTTGTATATAGGGGCAGTATTATAGTAGTTATATTCTTGTATATAGGGGCAGTGTTACAGTAGTTATATTCTTTTATATATTGGCAGTATTATAGTAGTTATATTCTTGTATATAGGGGCAGTATTATAGTAGTTGTATTCTTGTACATAGGGGGCAGTGTTATAGTAGTTATATTCTTGTATATAGGGGCAGTATTATAGTAGTTATATTCTTGTATATAGCAGGAGAATTATAGTAGTTATATTCTTGTATATAGGGGCAGTATTATAGTAGTTATATTCTTGTGTATAGGGGCAGTATTATAGTAGTTATATTCTTGTATATAGGGGCAGTATTATAGTAGTTATATTCTTGTACATAGGGGCAGTATTATAGTAGTTATATTCTTGTACATAGGGGGCAGTAGTATAGTAGTTATATTCTTGTATATAGGGGTAGTATTATAGTAGTTATATTCTTGTATATAGCAGGAGAATTATAGTAGTTATATTCTTCTACATAGGGGGCAGTATAATAGTAGTTATATTCTTGTATATAGGGAGCAGTATTATAGTAGTTATATTCTTGTATATAGGAGCAGTATTATAGTAGTTATATTCTTGTATATAGGAGCAGTAATATAGTAGTTATATTCTTGTATATAGGGACAGTATTATAGTAGTTATATTCTTGTATATAGGGGGCAGTATTATAGTAGTTATATTCTTGTACATAGGGGGCAGTATTATAGTAGTTATATTCTTGTACATAGGGGGCAGTAGTATAGTAGTTATATTCTTGTATATAGGGGCAGTATTATAGTAGTTATATTCTTGTATATAGCAGGAGAATTATAGTAGTTATATTCTTGTATATAGGGGCAGTATTATAGTAGTTATATTCTTGTGTATAGGGGCAGTATTATAGTAGTTATATTCTTGTATATAGGGGCAGTATTATAGTAGTTATATTCTTGTACATAGGGGGCAGTATTATAGTAGTTATATTCTTGTACATAGGGGGCAGTAGTATAGTAGTTATATTCTTGTATATAGGGGCAGTATTATAGTAGTTATATTCTTGTATATAGCAGGAGAATTATAGTAGTTATATTCTTCTACATAGGGGGCAGTATAATAGTAGTTATATTCTTGTATATAGGGACAGTATTATAGTACCGTATATGTCGGTGTATAAGACGACTGGGCGTATAAGACGACCCCCAACTTTTACCCTTAAAATATAGAATTTAAGATATACTCACCATTTCGTGCAGGAGCGCTTCACTATGGCCATCGGCGGCAGGACCCAGGACTCTCTGTCTCTTTGAACTCGCGCATGCGCAGATAGGCTGCTTCATCGCGCGAGATCTGAGAGGCAGGGAATGAGAGGAAAGGGCGGGCCAGAGCATCTTACAGAGATGTTCCCTGGCGGCTAATACCGGCTTCCCTCAGATCCGTGGCGGATTCCGTGCATCCCGGGAGCCTGTGTACCGGACTGCAGGCTCACAAGGTAACACACAACCTGTGTGTAGACAATATGTAGACTAGGGATGTCACGATACCAGAATTTGGACTTCGATACCGATACTTCGTTTAGTATTGCGATTTCGATACCACTTTCGATACTTTTGCCAACAGTAATAAAAAAAAAATTCTTCCGTTTTCTGATGTGAGGCGCGACGTGTGATGAATTTTGAACGCGCTTCACATTAATAGTAATTAATCCCATCATGTTTCTCAGTCATATTGGGTTAATGTGCGAGGTATATGATGGGGTTAATTACTATTAATGTGAGGAACATGGAGGGTAAATTCATCGCACCTCGCGCCTCACATTAATAAGTGAATGAAAGCCGTGTTTATTTCATTTTTTTATTTTAATGTTTATTGTAAAAAAGGTGAAGGTGTATTTTTTTTAAAATTTAACAATACTTTGTTTTTACTTTATTTTTAAACTTTAATAGTTACATAGTTAGTACGGCTGAAAAAAGACACATGTCCATCAAGTCCAACCAAGGGAAGGGAAAAGGGAAGGAAAAATTTCTACACATAGGAGCTAATATTTTTTTGTTCTAGGAAATTATCTAACCCTTTTTTAAAGCCATCTACTGACCCTGCTGTGACGGCTCCTGCGGTGGCTATTCCATAAATTCACCGTTCTCACTGTAAAGAAGCCTTGTCGCCTCTGCAGGTTGAACCTTTTTTTCTCCAGACGGAGGGAGTGCCCCCTTGTTTTTTGAGGGGGTTTTACAAGGAACAGGATATCACCATATTTTTTGTATGTGCCATTAATATATTTATATAAGTTAATCATGTCCCCCCTTAGTCGTCTTTTTTCAAGGCTAAATAGGTTTAATTCTTTCAATCTTTCCTCATAACTTAAATTCTCCATGCCCCTTATTAGCTTCGTTGCTCTTCTTTGTATTTTTTCCAACTCCAGGGCATCCTTTCTATGAACTGGAGCCCAGAACTGAACTGCATATTCTAGATGGGGCCTCACTAATGCTTTGTAAAGTGGCAATATTACATCTCTGTCCCGCGAGTCCATGCCTCTTTTAATACACGACAATATCTTGCTGGCCTTTGAAGCAGCTGATTGACACTGCATGCTGTTATTGAGTTTATGATTTACAAGAACACCCAGATCCTTCTCAACAAGTGAATCCGCCAGTGTAGCTCCCCCTAGGACATATGATGCATGCAGGTTGTTGGTACCCAGATGCATAACTTTACATTTATCTACATTAAACTTCATTTGCCAAGTGGACGCCCAAACACTTAGTTTGTTTAAATCTGCCTGTAATTCATGAACATCTTCCATAGTCTGAACTATATTACATAGCTTGGTGTCATCTGCAAAAATAGAAATAGTGCTATTAATCCCATCCTCTATATCATTAATAAATAAGTTGAATAATAGTGGTCCCAGCACTGAACCCTGGGGTACACCACTTATAACCGGTGACCATTCAGAGAAGGAGTCATTGACCACAACTCTCTGGATACGGTCCTTGAGCCAATTCTCAATCCAATTACAAACTATATTTTCTAAACCTATAGTCCGTAATTTACCCATTAGGCGTCTATGGGGGACAGTGTCAAATGCCTTTGCAAAGTCCAAAAACACTAAATCCACAGCGGCCCCTCTGTCTAGACTTCTGCTCACCTCTTCATAAAAACAGATTAGGTTAGTTTGACAACTTCTGTCCTTAGTAAAACCATGCTGGCTGTCACTTATAATGCTATTTATTGTCACATAATCCTGTATATAGTCCCTCAATAGCCCCTCAAACATTTTCCCCACGATGGATGTTAAGCTTACTGGTCTATAATTACCCGGGGAAGACCTAGAGCCCTTTTTGAAAATAGGCACCACATTTGCCCTGCGCCAGTCCCTTGGCACTATACCAGTCACTAGAGGTTCTCTGAATATTATGAAAAGGGGGACAGAAATAACTGAACTAAGCTCTTTAAGAATTCTAGGGTGTAACCCATCTGGTCCCGGAGCCTTGTGCACATTTATTTTATTTAATTTAGCTTGGACCATCTCTACATTCATCCAATTCAGTATATCAACTGATATATTAACAGCACTGGCACCGGCTACATCAGCTGCTCTTTCTTCTGTTGTATATACAGAGCTAAAGAACCCATTTAGTAACACTGCCTTCTCTTGATCCCCTGTGATCAACTCCCCATTACCATTATCTAGGGGTCCTACATGTTCAGACCTTGGCTTTTTTGCATTTATATGCTTGAAGAATTTTTTAGGATTTGTTTTACTATCCTTGGCCACCTGCCTTTCATTTTGTATTTTTGCTAATTTTATTACATTTTTACAGATTTTATTAAGCTCTTTATATTTTACAAAGGCTACAGCTGTACCCTCAGATTTGTATTTTTTAAATGCCATTTTTTTGGCATGTATTGCCCCTTTCACAGAAGGTGTAAGCCATGTGGGGTTTAATTTGAGTCGTTTATACTTATTACCTGTAGGAATAAATTTTGCACTATAATAACTCAAAGTAGATTTGAAAATCTCCCATTTATCATTTGTTCCATTATTTGACATTAGTTCTTCCCAGTCCATATCCTGAATTGCAGCCCTCATCCTGGGGAAATTGGCTTTCTTAAAATTAAATGTTTTTGCCCTCCCAGCCTGCGTTTGTTTTTTACAGTATAGGTAAAATGTAACTATATTGTGATCACTGTTACCGAGGTTTTCACGAACATTGACATTCCCAACAAGATCTGCATTATTAGAAATGACCAGATCCAACAGAGCTTCACCTCTAGTCGGGTCTTCCACAAACTGGCCCATAAAATTTTCCTGCAACAGGTTGAGGAAATGTCTCCCCTTTGCAGTTGAAGCTGAACCATGACACCAATTAATATCCCGGAAATTAAAATCTCCCATTATCACTACAGTACCCGCCTGTGCAGCCCGCTCCATCTGTTTATATAGCTGACCTTCCATCTCCTCAGTTATATTGGGGGGTCTATAGATTACACCAAAAGTAATTTTTTCAGTGTTTACCTCCCTTTCTAGTTCCACCCACAAGGTTTCAACCTCCTCACAGTACTCAATGTACTGACATATATCAGATATGTGCCAGTACATTAACCTGTGGACGGATAATACACAGGCAGTTGTTAGGACATACTTGGGTATGTCCTAACAACATGAAATATGGTAAGACAGCCCTGGGGTCCGTCAATAGACCCTGGGCTGTCTGCCCATATATGGTATGGCCCTCGATCGCGTCACAGGAATTCCCTGTGACGCGATCCAGGGGCATCCCCCCTTCTCACTTTCCCCTGAATGCTGCAGTCAGCTGTGATCGCAGCATTCAGGGGAATAACGGCGGAGATGAGAGGTTTCTCTGATCTCCGCCGTTATAGCGCGGGTCTGCGGCTGTGTAATACAGCCATTGCCCCGCTCCTGACAGGAAGTGCGCGCGCGGTCAGCATGAGGTGATGCGGCCGGCGCTGCACTAATGAGCGGCAGTTCAGGCACTGAAGACAGAACATGGGGGTGTTTTGTAGCGCGCCCGCCATGTTCTGTCTCCAGTGCCGCCGCTCATTAGTGCAGCGCTGGCCGCATCGCATCATCCTGACCCCGCGAACTTATCATGACTCAGGAGCGGGGCTGTGGCTGAATTACACAGCCGCAGCCGCGCTCCCATACATTCATGTGTCACTATACTGAGCTGTGCGGCTGCAACGTGCATGCCTAATGTAGACAATATCCGGCATATAAGACGACCCCACACTTTTGACATTTTTTTAAGGGTGTAAAAAGTCGTCTTGTACGCCGATATATACGGTAGTTATATTCTTGTATATAGGGGGCAGTATTATAGTAGTTATATTCTTGTATATAGGAGCAGTATTATAGTAGTTATATTCTTGTATATAGGGGACAGTATTATAGTAGTTATATTCTTGTATATAGGGGGCAGTATTATAGTAGTTATGTTCTTGTATATAGGGGGCAGTATTATAGTGGTTATATTCTTGTATATAGGCGACAGTATTATAGTAGTTATATTCCTGTATATAGGGGCAGTATTATAGTAGTTATATTCTTGTATATAGGAGGCAGTATTATAGTAGTTATATTCTTGTATATAGGGGGCAGTATTATAGTAGTTATATTCTTGTATATAGGGGCAGTATTATAGTAGTTATATTCTTGTATATAGGGGGCAGTATTATAGTCGTTATATTCTTGTATATAGGGGCAGTATTATAGTAGTTATATTCTTGTATATAGGAGGCGGTATTATAGTAGATATATTCTTGTACATAGGGGCAGTTATAGTTGATATATTCTTGAGATATTCTTTTACATGAGTTGTTTTAGAGCAGTGAACCCCAACCATCGGGATCATTTGGTTCCGGGCCGCGGTATCTGGTATCTGCACCGATGGCCGCAGGGCATTCCAGGCAAAGAACCGCACAAAACTGTGGTGCAGTTTTTCAGCCCAGAATGTCCGCTGCAGAAAACTGCTGAGCATTTAGCTGGCCTGCCAGCAGGCCGGGCTCCTGGGATGACGTTCCATCCCAGGAGACCGCTGCAGCCTGTTATTAGCTGCTGAGGTGGTCACATAGGACGAAATGTCATCCCAGGAGGCCAGCCCTCTAACATCATCAAGACCGGCCTCCTGGGATGATGTTTCATCCCATTTGACCGCCATACCTCCCCACCGTCCCAGATTCAGCGGAACAGTCCCACATTCCGGGCAGTATCCCAGACGGCCGGGGGTATGTCCTGCTGTCAACTGTATCTGCATCCTCAGGATGCAGATACAGTTGAACCCAATTCTGAAGCAGTGAACCATCAGCTCTCTGCTTCAGAATTAGTTCATAGCGGCGGAGCAGAGGGAGCTCTTCCGCTCACCGAGGACTCCCCGGGTACAGCGCTACTTTAAGCGCTGTGCTCTGGGAAGCCCTTGACGTCACTGTCCGTATATGGAGACTGACATCAGGGGCTTCTCCTGAAAAACGACCCCGTCGGAACAGAAAGCCATATTTCCCATTGAAATCAATGGGCAGATGTTTGGAGGCGTTCTGCTTCCGATTTTTCAGCCATTTTTCGGGACGTTTACGACCCGAAAAATGGTCCGAAAACAGGCCGTGTGAACATACCCTAAGCCCTCTTTTGTGTAGTTTCTCTTCTTCACCTGTCACACGTGTTTATTGTGCTCTGCAGTCTTTATCTAGATCTCGTCTCTCAGTCAGTGATGGAGCATTCGTGCCTTTGTTTTGCAGACCCGAGTCTATTATTCCGTTACCATCATGATGGTTTCATTTCTCTAATTCTTTCAGACGAATATGAATTACTGAACCCATTTATCTGGATACTGCGGCTGCACAGGATAATTTATCTACCGCCGCCTTTTATAATCTGTCACATTAGTTGGGGATTTCACACTTGGAGTAGAGCTGCATCTTACACCTTCTATTCTGCTTTCTTATAGAAGCTTCATATTACCGCGCTGCATAGAATAGCTGTTAATGCGACGCTCGTGTGCTAATATTTGTTAAATCTGCATAAAAAGTGTGAAGAAAGACAGAATTGTAACTGTGTCCCTTCACTTGGTGCTTACACACATTGTGTATTCAGCATTAAAGTCCGGGTAGATGAAGCATTTATTGTAGGCCCACAGGCGTATAGTCGACTGGTCTGAGACTGTAGCAACCCTAAAGGGTTAATGTATCTGGGGTTTCTGGCTAGGGATTAATGTTATAGTTGTAAATTCAGCTAATCGCAGGTTAATGCTAGGCTGCATGTCACTGGTTAAATAATCCTTAGGGGTGGGTCAGTGGTCTCTCCGCCCCCCCATTACATAAAACTGTTGCTTTCCCGCTCTTCCTCTTCTTTTGGCCGTAATCTCCTACAGTTACGTACCGGCAAGAGACCATGGAGTAATCGATCCGTCGGCGTCTGCTTCGGGAGGGTCACGGCTGGCTGCAGTCTCTGCTCGATGAGACCGGCCACCCAGCTCCCTCTGCACCTGCTGCACTTCCAGTCCGGCGGTCGGCACGGCTATCCAGACCGCCCGCCCGTCTATCTCCTTCCACCCATGTGAGTCAGTGCTCTGCGTCCTTGGGACATGGAGCGCCATTAGCCTCCCGTTACCTAGCCGCATCTGCTCCTCCCCCACCTGCTCTGTCAGGGACTGCATGCATGCGGACTGAGGCCGTTTTACTGGAGTTTGTTCCCCCTTCTCCCTGCCTTGCTGCTTCCTCAGGGCTAGGTCGGTCTAGGCCCGCCCGGCGGCCGCACAGGCCTTCAGTGCCACTGCGAGTCTTACTCTTAGCACAACCAGCCTCGCTGAATTGCCCAGGGGTGCCCCCCTTCCCTCTGCTTTCCGGCCCACGCCATTAGTCACATCCACAGCTTCACCCCCCTGATAACGCTTCGCAGGGCACGGTGGGGGACACATGGCACAACTTATACACCCCTCCCCTAGAGGATGGATCTCCTCGCTTCATCCATTAAGCACTATTTAGGCTATTTTTTCTTTGTCCGTCCTCCCGCGTCGCCTCAGTTCTTACTAGACTATTCATTTTTTGTCTTGCCATTTCATTTTTGGATATAGAAATCAATTCCTTAAACATGTTTTTTCGTTTTCCCGCGGATAAAATTTAAAAATTGCAATCATTCCTAGTTTAGGCCTTATCAGTAAAAAAAAATGCAATTAAGACAGATCCAATCGCTGTCGGGTTTGTTATCTTTTACTAGCAGGGTAATGCCTATGGGTAGGATTTTTTTCTCGCCGATTGTCCATGGCTACGGTGGGAGTTTCTTCACCTACTTATCTAGTTCGTATTACGTCTGATATTAAATTGGATTTGAGAATTTTGTACATATATCTTTTTGCAGGACTACAATGGGCGGACATGTTGGAGGTCTCCGACTGTCTTCAGCCCAGATTTCGAGCTGTTTACGGATCCTGGATTTTGGGGCCCTCTTCGGTACGGCATGGTGTGCGGCCCGCTGGCCTGACGCTTGGTGATGCAGAGGATGGTGTGGGAATTTCACTCTCCTTGAAATGTTTCTTATCATTGTGTCTGTGCAATTGTGGGGGTACGCAATGGCGAACTCTTCCGTGCTGTTCCGGTCCGACAATGCTAGTGTTGTGCATGCTATTAACCATCTGACTTTCTCCTTATTGGCGGTGGTGGTATTGCTGCGCCGGTTAACGCTGCGATGGTTACAACACAACATCCAGTTCAGGGCGCGGCATGTCCCCACTGGTGTAGACAGTAGGCTGGCTGATTCTCTTTCTCGCTTTAATTTTTTGGTGTTTCGTTCTCTTTGCCCGCAGGCAGATCTGGAGGGGACGGAGTGCCCGGATTCGCTATAGAGGCTGTTGAATCCCAATTAGTGCCCTTCGACAGGTCTTCCCTTTCTGCGTCTACATGGACAGCGTATGGTTATGCTTGGAATGAATGGCTATATGTGGTGGGCGAACGGTTTATTGGTCCGCCTGAACATCCTCCCTTAGCTTTTACTATTGAATATTTGTTGCGTCTATTAGAACAGAGCGTGTCTGGGTTGGGGGCGCAGCGGCGACTTGTGGGTTTTGCCTTTTTCTTTAAACTTTATGGGTGGTCTGACGTCACGAAATCCTTTTTTATTTTACCGGAGGTTAAGGGTTGGAAAAAGTCTGCAGTTCGTTGTGAATCCAGGCGTCCAATTTCATTTTCAATTCTTCTGAAATTATTGCATTGCTTGCTTTCAGTACGCGCCTCCCACTTTGAGTTGGCCCTTTTTACGGCGGCTTTTTTTCTTTCCTCTTTTGGCACGTTGCGTATATCGGAATTAGTTCTCCTTAGTGCATCGCGACTGGGTGGCGTCTTATTCGAAGATGTTAGCCTGTCTTCTACAGGGCTGCGTTTTCGAATTCGTCATTCTAAAACAGAGGTGTTTCGGCAGGGGTTGCGGAGTTTCCTTGCGTCTTGTAGGCAGAGCCGGTTGCGCAGTTGCTGCGGTCACTTCTTATCTGTGCGTGCGTAAATCCGGTTTGCAGTTTTTGACGCATATCGACGGCAGTCCTCTTACTAAATTCCACTTTTCTGCGGTGTTCAAGAAGTACCTGTTATCCTCCGGCCTCCACCCCGGTGACTCCGGCACTCACTCTTTTCGTATAGGTGTGGCTACTACCGCCAGCGAATTGGGTCTTACGGATACTGAGGTGCATCGTATAGGGCATTGGCGTTCTGATTGCTTTGCAGGATATGTTCGCCCTGATTTAGTTCTGCATTCATTTCTTTTGTTTTTTAGGTTACCGGCCATCAGTCTGAATATTAGGCCACTCCTGAGTATTCTGGGCAGAGCGGAGAGCGGCTATAAGGCCCGGGGGCCTGTCTCTGAGTTTTCATGACGCGGAATTATACTGGAGAGGCCAGAGGAGCCTGAGATGGCTACAGGCACTGCCAGAAGTGGTGGAAATTAGGCGGCACCAGCTGGTTCCGACAGTATTGGTGTTTCACATTGGGGGTAACGACCTGTGCTCGGTCCGCCTCGGGGAACTGATTGTTCTCATACAGTCGGACTTGGAGTGTTTTGCTTCATTTTTCCCTAAGCTCGTGCTGGTTTGGTCTGAGGTAATATCCAGGGTGGTATGGCACGGTGCCCGGGATGGTAACGCTATTGAGCAGGGCAGGATACTGCTCAATACGCGAATATCCCGCTTTGTGAGAGAGAGAGGCGGAGTGGTGATTAGACACAGACAACTGGTGGGGATAATGGATGCCTTTTACTGCCAGACGGCGTTCACTTAACAGATATTGGCCTCGACATATTGATTTCTGGTCTTCAAGACGGTATTGAGCAGGCTCTTTTCTTGTTGGCTGGGGGTCGTAGTGGGGCAGAGGAACGTGTAGTGTGAGTACACGTCCTCCTGATGGCGTTTTTATAAGGTGGTTTACCTACATGCCCACTTATGTTTGTGGCCGGCATACGGGTTTGTTACCTAAATAACGGTTATGTTAATATGTTTACAATTCAATTGTAATGTCTGGGTAGGGAGACAGACAGGTGAGCCCTAATCTACCCGCCACTCAGTCCCTGCCTACTTGCAATGACCCGCCCTAGGCGACGGGGTACAACTGGGCGACGGTTCCTACACTCAATAGGTGCACGACAGACAAACAGACAAGAGTACAAAGAAGCCGGAGAAATGGGGAAGTTGCCCACGGGAACACCGTGAGCAACAAGCGAGGTGAACGAGCCGAGTCAAACCAGGAGATGAGCGAGGTACAAAAACGCAGAGCAGAAGAGTGGTCAGTAAAGCCAAGGTCAATAACCAGCAGAGGGTCAGTAGTTCAAGAAGCTGCAGCAGGGCCAGGAAACCAGCAGAGAAGAATCACAAGCAAAGGAGGAACAGGAAAGGCAGGTACAAATAGACAGAGGGCGGGAGCTAGCTCCGTCTGGCCAGGCTGCGATAGGCTCTCCCACTCCTAAGCCTGCCATCCTGGGTGGTGGAAGATGGAGTCAGTCTCACAGACATAGAAGCAGGTGCAGACTGATTACCTATGGGCGTTGACACAGAAGCTGTGTCTGGCAGATCCTTTACAGTACCCCCCCCCTTTATGAGGGGCCACCGGACCCTTTCTAGGTGGACCTGGTTTATTGGGGAAACGAAGGTGGAACCTCCTGACCAATACCCCAGCGTGAACATCCCGGGCGGGTACCCAAGTCCTCTCCTCAGGCCCGTATCCTCTCCAATGGACCAGGTACTGGAGGGAGCCTTGGACCATCCTGCTGTCCACAATCTTGGCCACCTCGAATTCTACCCCCTCAGGGGTGGGAACAGGGACCGGAGATTTCCTCGAGGGAGCCAAGGACGGGGAGCAGCGTTTAAGGAGGGAGGCATGAAACACGTCGTGTACTCGAAAAGACGGGGGCAACTCCTGTCGGAAGGAGACCGGGTTGAGGACTTCAATGACCTTGTACGGCCCTATAAACCGGGGAGCAAACTTCTTGGACGGGACTTTAAGGCGCAAATTTTTTGACGATAGTCACACCAGATCCCCGTCCACAAACAAGGGGTTAGCAGAACGTCTTCTATCTGCCTGAGTCTTTTGTATGCTCTGGGACGCCTCTAGGTTCTTCTGAACCTGGGCACAGACTGTGCACAATTCCCGATGAACGACCTCTACCTCGGGATTGTTGGAACTACCAGGTGAAACGGAGGAGAACCGTGGATTAAACCCAAAATTACAGAAAAAGGGGGAGACCCCTGACGAGTTACTGACTCGGTTATTAAGGGAAAATTCGGCGAGGGGAATGAATGAGACCCAATCTTATTGACAGTCAGAGATAAAACACCTTAAATATTGTTCTAGAGACTGATTAGTCCTCTCGGTTTGGCCATTAGTTTCAGGATGGAAGGCAGAGGAGAAGGACAGATCAATCTCCAACTTTTTACAGAAGGCTCTCAAAAACAATGAAACAAATTGTACCCCTCTGTCAGAAACAATATTGACAGGGACCCCATGGAGACGCAGGATGTGTTTGACAAACAAGGTAGCTAACGTCTTAGCATTGGGTAGTTTCTTGAGGGGCACAAAGTGGCACATCTTACTGAAGCGGTCTACCAACACCCACACCACCGACTTGCCTTGAGATGGAGGCAAATCGCTGATAAAATCCATGGAGATATGGGTCCAAGGTCTCTGGGGAATGGGCAAAGAACATAGTAAGCCCGCTGGTCGGGACCTGGGAGTCTTGGACCTAGCACAAACTTCACAAGCGGAGACGTAGGCCTTAACGTCTTTAGGCAACCCAGGCCACCAATAGTTTCTGGCAATGAGGTGCTTGGTACCCAGGATGCCTGGATGGCCAGATAGTGCGGAGTCCGGATTTTCCCTAAGTACCCTTAGCCGGAATTGCAGGAGAACAAACAGCTTGTTCTCAGGAAGGTTCCCGGGAGCTGAACCTTGATCAGCCGCAATTTCAGAGACTAAATCAGAATCAATAGAGGAAATGATTATACCTGGAGGCAAAACACAAGCAGGATCTTCCTCCGAAGGAGGGCTGGCCATGAAGCTACGCGACAGTGCATCAGCCTTAAAATTTTTAGACCCAACCCTATAGGTGACCAAAAAGTTGAATCTGGTAAAAAATAACGCCCATCGAGCCTGTCTCGGGTTTAGCCTCCGGGCAGATTCTAGGAAAACCAGATTCTTGTGGTCGGTAAGGACCGTTACCTGGTGCCTAGCCCCCTCCAGGAAGTGGCGCCACTCTTCAAATGCCCATTTAATGGCTAAGCGTTCGCGGTTGCCAATATCATAGTTACTCTCAGTGGGCAAAAACTTCCTGGAGAAGTAGGCACAGGGGCGGAGATGGGTGAGGGACCTGGTACCCTGGGACAAGACAGCCCCCACTCCCACCTCGGACGCGTCAACCTCCACGATAAATGGCTCCATTTGGTTGGGTTGAACCAGCACAGGGGCCGAGATAAAGCACTTCTTAAGGACCTCAAAAGCCTGGACAGCCTCAGGAGGCCAGTGGAGGAGATCAACACCTTTGCGAGTGAGATCCGTAAGAGGCTTAGCGATGACCGAGAAGTTAGCAATAAATCTCCGGTAATAATTAGCGAACCCCAGGAAGGCAGGTTGGACCCATTCCATCCACAGCCTGGACCTTGGCGGGGTCCATGCGGAATTCATGAGGAGTGAGGATTTGACCCAAAAATGGTATCTCCTGCACCCCAAACACACATTTTTCGGTCTTAGCAAACAGTTTGTTTTCCCAAAGGGCCTGGAGCACCTTCCTGACATGCTCAATGTGGGAGGACCAGTCCTTGGAAAACACAAGTATGTCATCAAAGTACACTACAAGAAATACCCCCAGGTAGTCTCTTAAAATCTCATTTATGAAATTCTGGAAGACCGCGGGAGCATTACACAACCCAAAGGGCATGACGAGGTATTCGAAATGACCTTCGGGCGTGTTAAACGCAGTCTTCCACTCATCCCCCTCTTTGATGCGGATAAGGTTATAAGCCCCCCGTAGATCAAACTTAGAGAACCATTGGGCCCCCTGAACCTGATTGAAGAGATCAGGAATCAAAGGAAGGGGATACTGGTTCCTTACAGTGACCTTATTCACGTTTCAGTAGTCAATGCATGGCCTAAGACCACCATCCTTCTTCCCTACGAAGAAGAAGCCAGCACCTACCGGAGAAGTAGGGGGGCGAATGTAACCCTTGGCCAGGCATTCCTGGATATACTCTCTCATGGCTTCACGTTCGGGACAAGAGAGATTAAATATCCTACCCTTAGGGAGCTTAGCTCCTGGTACCAAATCGATTGCGCAATCGTATTCTCTATGAGGAGGTAACACTTCGGAGGCCTCCTTAGAGAAAACATCAGCGAAGTCCTGAACAAACTCAGGTAGAGTGTTCACCTCCTCAGGGGGAGAAATAGAATTAACAGAAAAACATGACGTCATGCATTCATTACCCCATTTGGTAAGATCCCCAGTATTCCAGTCAAACGTGGGATTATGCAACTGCAACCAGGGAAGGCCTAAAACCAAATCGGACGATAATCCCTGCATCAACAGTACAGAGCACTGCTCCAAATGCATGGAGCCAACAAGGAGTTCAAAAACAGGCGTATGCTGTGTAAAATAACCATTAGCAAGAGGAGTGGAGTCGATACCCACTACTGGGACAGGTTTAGGCAAATCAATCAATGGCATAGCTAGAGACATATCAAATTCCACAGACATAATATTAGCAGAAGACCCTGAATCCACGAAGGCACTTCCGGTAGCAGACCTACCACCAAAAGAGACCTGAAAGGGAAGCAAGATTTTATTACGTTTCATATTTACGGGAAATACCTGTGCGCCCAAGTGACCTCCCCGATGGTCACTTAGGCGCGGAAGTTCCTCCGACTGTTTATTCTTACGCCTAGGACATTTGTTCACTTGATGCTTGTCATCCCCACAGTAGAAGCAGAGACCATTCTTCCTGCGGAACTCTCTACGTTGTTGGGGGGACACGGAGGCCCCGAGTTGCATAGGTACCTCCCAGTCTTCCGTGGAAGAACGAAGCAATGGAACCTCGGGAGGCATCATGGGGGAGTCAGAGGAGAAAATACAAAAACGTTCAAGTCGTTGTTCCCTGAGACGTCGGTCAAGTCGTACCGCTAAAGCCATAACCTGATCTAGGGAGTCAGAAGAGGGATAGCTAACTAGCAGGTCTTTCAGGGCGTTCGACAGACCCAATCTAAACTGGCACCTTAAGGCAGGGTCATTCCACCGAGAAGCTACACACCACTTCCTAAAGTCAGAACAATACTCCTCAACAGGTCTCTTACCCTGACGTAAGGTCACCAGCTGACTCTCGGCAAAGGCAGTCTTGTCAGTCTCGTCATAAATGAGCCCGAGAGCAGAAAAGAAAAGATCAACGGAGGAAAGTTCAGGGGCATCAGGAGCCAGGACATAATTATACCCACCCGCTGGCTCTCAGAACCAGAGGAGTGGGGCTTTAAGCGAAAATAGAGCCTACAACTCTCCCGAATGGATAAAAAAGTCTTCCGGTCCCCTGAGAACCGGTCAGGCAACTTGAGGTGGGGTTATGTAATGTCGGGGTAGGGAGACAGACAGGTGAGCCCTAATCTACCCGCCACTCAGTCCCTGCCTACTTGCAACGACCCGCCCTAGGCGACGGGGTACAACTGGGCGACGGTCCCTACACTCAATAGGTGCACAACAGACAAACAGACAAGGGTACAAAGAAGCCGGGGAAATGGGGAAGTTGCCCACGGGAACACCGTGAGCAACAAGCGAGGTGAACGAGCCGAGTCAAACAAGGAGATGAGCGAGGTACAAAAACGCAGAGCAGAAGAGTGGTCAGTAAAGCCAAGGTCAATCACAAGCAGAGGATCAGTAGTTCAAGAAGCTGCAGCAGGGCTAGGAAACCAGCAGAGAAGAATCACAAGCAAAGGAGGAACAGGAAAGGCAGGTATAAATAGACAGTGGGCGGGAGCTAGCTCCGTCTGGCCAGGCTATGATAGGCTCTTCCACTCCTAAGCCTGCCATCCTGGGTGGTGGAAGATGGAGTCAGTCTCACAGACATAGAAGCAGGTGCAGACTGATTACCTATGGGCGTTGACACAGAAGCTGTGTCTGGCAGATCCTTTACATCAATATTTAACTTAATAATAAAAGTTGTGGCCGACCCCGAGTCAACCCACGTTAAAGGAGAATAACTATGGCATCCCGAGTCAATTTATTTGTCAGGTTCTTTATCCTTAGCCCAACTATCGATTTGTTTAATTGTCATGCATACAGTCTTGTAGGCCCACAGGCGTATAGCCGACGGGTCTGAGAATGTAGCAACCCTAAGGTGTTAATGTATCTGGTGTTTCTGGCTAGGGATTATTGTTATAGTTGTAAATTCAGCCAATCGCGGGTTAATGCTAGGCTGCATGTCACTGGTTAAATAATCCTTAGGGGTGGGTCAGTGGTCTCTCCGCCCACCCCATTACATAAAACTGTTGCTTTCCCGCTCTTCCTCTTCTTTTGGCCGTAATCTCCTACAGTTACGTACCAGCAAGAGACCATGGGGGAATCGATCTGTCGGCGTCTGCTTTGGGAGGGTCCCGGCTGGCAGCAGTCTCTGCTTGATGAGACTTGCCACCCAGCTCTCTCTGCACCTGCTGCACTTCCAGTCTGGCGGTCAGTGGTGCCCCCCCCCCCCCACCTTTACATAAAACTGTTGCTTTCCCGCTCTTCCTCCTCTTTTGGCCGTAATGTCCCTCCCTCCTGCGTCTATCTATCTATCTATCTCTCTATCTATCTATCTATCTATCTATCTATCTATCTATCTATCTATCTATCTATCTATCTATCTATCTATCTATCTATCTATCTATCTATCTATCTATCTATCTATCTATCTATCTATCTATCTATCCACCTATCTATCTATCTATCTATCTATCTATCTATCTATCTATCTATCTATCTATCTATCTATCTATCTATCTATCTATCTATCTATCTCATATCTATCTATCTATCTATCTATCTATCTATCTATCTATCTATCTATCTATCTATCTATCTATCTATCTATCTATCTATCTATCTATCTATCTATCATCTATCTATTACCAAAACTATGTCAGCTGCACAGTCTAAAGAGTTGTGGATGGGTGCAAGCCCGCCCGGGTCGTGACCATAAGACCCAAACAAGTAGATCCAAAAAATCAGGCAGTACTCCAAAGATAATGAGCAAAAAAATGGGGGTGCTTTATTAGTCCATTAGTCAATGTAACGTTTCAGCTCAGCACAAGAGCCTTTCTCAAGCAAGAAATTATCTATCTATCTATCTATCTATCTATCTATCTATCTATCTATCTATCTATCTATCTATCTATCTATCTATCTATCTATCTATCTATCTATCCATCCATCCATCCATCCATCCATTCATCCATCCATCCATTCATCCATCATCTTGCAGCAATATGTCATACAAGTCAGTTGGTTTCTAGAAAAGGCTGGCTTCTTATAGAACTTACCTAAGCCCAAAATATATTAATTTGCAAAAAGTGACAGTTGCCCTTTACATAATTAGTAGAACATTCCAGCCTGGATATTTTGTGTGATGATTTTTCTTTCTTTCTAGGAAACGCTATGTTAACCTTTGAAAGGCAAAGTTTTTTTTTATTTATTTTTTTTAAATAAAAAGGTGTATCAGTGTTTTATGTAACTTTGTAAGTACTTTTTATTAAAAATTAGTTTTCTTTTTTTAGATCCTGCGGACCTGACGGGTTCTGTGCCGGCGGGTCTTGAACACGCAGGATCCACCTGTAAACTATGACATCTAAGTTCACAACTTAGATGCCGATTATAATGCACATTTGTTGCAGATTTTCTCCATTGAGTTCAATAATGAAGACAAATTCCGCAACAATTGCCATTATTTGTGAAAATACTGCGATTATTCTGTGTGTTTGCAGCATATAAAGTCTATGTGGTAACCATCTGGCCGAATATACACATCAAATTAAAGCAGTATTTGGTGCGAATGTTTGGCCCTATTTCCCTGCGTGTTCTGTGATGGATACGCTGCAGACTTCCGTATGAACATAAACTTAGAACATAAATCTTTTCACACCCCCTGCTTGTTCAGAGCTTGCTCTGGTGTTTTGCATTCTGGGAAGTGTCATCTTTGCACGTGACTCTGTGTAGTTCTCTGATGTATGTAGGTAAAACGAACAGCCGCCATTCACTATAGGAGCTAGTGGGAGGTGTGATTGACAGCAAGCTTGCTGACTGTTTCCAATTACATTGACTTTTGGAGCAATGAATGTAATCATGCCCATTCTCTGCAGAATTTCCATATTGATTCTTGACCACCTAGCTTGGTTTTTGACTACGTTCTTAGCTAGTACTTTGCTTTTCTTGACCTACTGACCACTCTCCACAAGTTGTCCCAAGTCTGACTATCCATCTGCAGAAACTCCACCTGCACTGATAATCGCTGTACTTGACTACGACTGATGACTTTATAGCCTACTCCTAATTATCTGCTATGCTACTGGGCCACAAACTGTTCCATATGTCCTTATGGGCGTTAAATGACCATTGAAAAGATTACATTTTAGATTTACCCTACAAAACGCGCACACGACCCCTCCATGCAGCTCATGAGCGGATGAAATTCTTGTCGTAAAGAATATACAATGTTCATCCCATCTCTGCTCCTCACAATGACCTTTCCATAGTATGATTTATAGATGTCATATTGTGCCCCTTCATATCCCCCCCATAACTCATTTATAGATACAAGATTTATAGTGGAGGTCCAGAAGATGATCCCACAGCCAAGCACAGGACACATCTCTTCCAACTCGTCTTCCCAACACAAGAACCGAAGACGTGCAAGATTAAGATAATTTTTTTTAAAAGACCGTTAATATGGAAGCCATCGATAGTTCAGTCTGAGTAATAAAATCATTTATCAGAGAGCTGCTCGAGAATATATTGATTATCTCACACGCTAAAGGTTTGCAAACACTATTGACGTCATAGCACTGGGCAGTCATTAGCACCTGATAGCAAGTAAATTAGTTTTTCACATATGGATTATATGTTCAATTTAGGGCGGGTTCACACATGGCGGATTTTCACTTAAATTCCGCTGCGGACACTCCGCAGCGTTAATCCGCAGCGGAGCCGTTTCTCCATTGACTTTCACTTTAATTTCGCAGTGTTCTTTTACACGATGCGTACAATTCCGCTGCGGAGCATAGGCTGCGGAGCGGAATGTGGTGTCCGCAGCATGCTCTGTCTGTTGCGGAGCAGTGGCGGACTGGTTGCGGACTCATGGCGGAATTTCTCCATTGACTTCAATGGAGATTCTAAGTTCCGCAATGAAGTCCGCAGCTGTCATGCACATGTTATGTGTGGTGCGGAGCGTATTGGTTTTTTAACATGACATTTCTTCATTCTGGCTGGACCTATGTATTTCTAGGTCTACAGCCAGACTGAGGAAGTCAATGGGGCTCCCGTAATGACGGGAGCGTTGCTAGGAGACGTCAGTAAATAGTCACTGTCCAGGGTGCTGAAAGAGTTAAGCGATCGGCAGTAACTGTTTCTGCACCCGGGACAGTGACTACCGATCCCAATATACATGTATCTGTAAAAAAACATATAAGTTCATACTTACCGAGAACTCCCTGTTTCTGTCTCCAGTCCGGCCTCCCAGGATGACGTTTCAGTGGAAGTGACGGCTGCAGCCAATCACAGGCCAAGCACAGGCTGCAGCGGTCACATGGACTGGCGCGTCATCCAGGGAGGTCGGGCTGGATGCCGAAGGAGGGACGCGTCATCAAGACAACGGGCGGTAAGTATGAATTTCTTTTACTTTCACTAGGGAAAGTGCTGTCCCTTCTCTCTATCCTGCACTGATAGGGAGAAGGGAAGCACTTTTCCTGCAGTCCGCAGCGGCCAGTCCGCATCAATTTTCTGCACATTTTGTGCAGATCCGCAGCCGTAATCCGCAACCCGGATTAGGTGCGGCATTGATGCGGACAGTTGCGGAGGAATTCCGCCATGTGTGGTCATGCCCTAATACTTCAAGTAATGCTGCACTCCATGTGGAAACAGTCACCTCGTAAATGAATCTTATGAAAACTGTGGGCAAATGTTGTGATTAAATTGTAATTAATAGTGCTGCAATTTTTCAAAAAACAATACAAAGTGTATATCCCTATAATACTGCAACCTATAAGAAAAAAATAAATACTTCAACACTGCCCTCTGTGTATCAGATTATAACTACTATAATACTGCCCGCTATATACAAGAATATAACTACTATAATACTGCCCCTATATACAAGAATATAACTACTATAATACTGCCCCCTATATACAAGAATATATCTACTATAATACTGCTCCTATATACAAGAATATAACTACTATAATACTGCTCCTATATACAAGAATATAACTACTATAATACTGCCCCCTATATACAAGAATATAACTACTATAATACTGCCCCTATATACAAGAATATAACTATTATAATACTGCTCCTATATACAAGAATATAACTACTATAATACTGCTCCCTATATACAAGAATATAACTACTATAATACTGCCCAATATATACAAGAATATAACTACTATAATACTGCCCCCTATATACAAGAATATAACTACTATAATACTGCCTCTATATACAAGAATATAACTACTATAATACTGCCCCTATATATAAGAATATAACTACTATAATACTGCTCCTATATACAGGAATATAACTACTATAATACTGCTCCTATATACAAGAATATAACTATTATAATACTGCCCCTATATACAAGAATATAACTACTATAATACTGCCCCTATATACAAGAATATAACTACTATAATACTGCCTCTATATATAAGAATATAACTACTATAATACTGCCCCTATATACAAGAATATAACTACTATAATACTGCCCCTATATACAAGAATATAACTACTATAATACTGCCTCTATATACAAGAATATAACTACTATAATACTGCCCCTATATATAAGAATATAACTACTATAATACTGCTCCTATATACAGGAATATAACTACTATAATACTGCTCCTATATACAAGAATATAACTACTATAATACTGCCCCTATATACAAGAATATAACTATTATAATACTGCCCCTATATATAAGAATATAACTACTATAATACTGCTCCTATATACAAGAATATAACTACTATAATACTGCCCTCTATATACAAGAATATAACTACTATAATACTGCTCCCTATATACAAGAATATAACTACTATAACACTGCCCCTATATACAAGAATATAACTACTATAATACTGCCCCTATATACAAGAATATAACTACTATAATACTGCCCCTATATACAAGAATATAACTACTATAATACTGCTCCTATATACAAGAATATAACCACTATAATACTGCTCCTATATACAAGAATATAACTACTATAATATTGCCCCCTAAATACAAGAATATAACTACTATAATACTTCCCCTATATACAAGAATATAACTACTATAATACTGTCCCTATATACAAGAATATAACGACTATAATACTGCCCCTATATACAAGAATATAACTACTAAAATACTACCCCTATATACAAGAATATAACTACTATAATACTGCCTCTATATACAAGAATATAACTACTATAATACTGCTCCTATATACAAGAATATAACTACTATAATACTGCCCCTATATACAAGAATATAACTACTATAATACTGCCCCTATATACAAGAATATAACTACTAAAATACTACCCCTATATACAAGAATATAACTACTATAATACTGCCTCTATATACAAGAATATAACTACTATAATACTGCCCCCTATATACAAGAATATAACTACTATAATACTGCTCCTATATACAAGAATATAACTACTATAATACTGCCCCTATATACAAGAATGTAACTACTATAATACTGCTCCTATATACAAGAATATAACTACTATAATACTGCCTCCTGTATACAAGAATATAACTACTATAATACTGCCGCTATATACAACAATATAACTACTATAATACTGCTCCTATTTACAAGAATATAACTACTATAATACTGCCTCCTATATACAAGAATATAACTACTATAATACTGTCCCCTATATACAAGAATATAACTACTATAATACTGCCTCCTATATACAAGAATATAACTACTATAATACTGCCCCTATATACAAGAATATAACTACTATAATACTGCTCCTATATACAAGAATATAACTACTATAATATTGGCCCCTATGTACAAGAATATAACTACTATAATACTGCCCCTATATACAAGAATATAACTACTATAATACTGCCCCTTACATACAAGAATATAACTACTATAATACTGCCTCCTATATACAAGAATATAACTACTATAATAATGGCCTCTATGTACAAGAATATAACTACTATAATACTGCTCTTATATACAAGAATATAACTACTATAATACTGCCCCTATATACAAGACTATAACTACTATAATACTATTCCCTATATACAAGAATATAACTACTATAATACTGCCCTCTATATACAAGAATATAACTACTATAATACTGCCCCCTATATACAAGAATATAACTACTATAATACTGCTCCTATATACAAGAATATAACTACTATAATATTGGCCCCTATGTACAAGAATATAACTACTATAATACTGCCCCTATATACAAGAATATAACTACTATAATACTGCCCCTTACATACAAGAATATAACTACTATAATACTGCCTCCTATATACAAGAATATAACTACTATAATAATGGCCTCTATGTACAAGAATATAACTACTATAATACTGCTCTTATATACAAGAATATAACTACTATAATACTGCCCCTATATACAAGACTATAACTACTATAATACTGTTCCCTATATACAAGAATATAACTACTATAATACTGCCCTCTATATACAAGAATATAACTACTATAATACTGCCCCCTATATACAAGAATATAACTACTATAATACTGCTCCTATATACAAGAATATAACTACTATAATACTGCCCCATTATACAAGAATATAACTACTATTATTTTATACTGCCCCCTATATACAAGAATATAACTACTATAATACTGCCCTATTATACAAGAATATAACTACTATAATACTGCCCCCTATATACAATAATATAACTACTATGATACTGCCCCTATATACAAGAATATAACTAGTATAATACTGCCCCCTATGTACAAGAGTATAACTTCTATAATACTGCTCCTATATACAAGAATATAACTACTATAATACTGCCCCTTACATACAAGAATATAACTACTATAATACTTCTCCTATATACAAGAATATAACTACTATAATACTGCCCCTATATACAAGAATATAACTACTATAATACTGCCTCTATATACAAGAATATAACTACTATAATACTGCCTCCTATATACAAGAATATAACTACTATAATACTGTCCCCTATATACTAGAATATAACTACTATAATACTGCCTCCTATATACAAGAATATAACTACTATAATACTGCCCCTATATACAAGAATATAACTACTATAATACTGCTCCTATATACAAGAATATAATTACTATAATATTGGCCCCTATGTACAAGAATATAACTACTATAATACTGCCCCTATATACAAGAATATAACTACTATAAGGGCGGGTTCACACATGGCGGAATTGCACTTAAATTCCGCTGCGGACACTCCGCAGCGTTAATCCGCAGCGGAGCCGTTTCTACATTGACTTTCACTTTAATTTAGCAGTGTTCGTTTACACGATGCGTACAATTCCGCTGCGGAGCATAGGCTGCGGAGCGGAATTTGGTGTCCGCAGCATGCTCTGTCTGTTGCGGAGCAGTGGCGGACTCATGGCGGAATTTCTCCATTGACTTCAATGGAGATTCAAAGTTCCGCAATGAAGTCCGCAGCTGTCATGCACATGTCATGTGTGCTGCGGATGCGTCTTGCTTTTTTTACTTGACATTTCTTCATTCTGGCTGGACCTATGTATTTCTAGGTCTACAGCCAGACTGAGGAAGTCAATGGGGCTCCCGTAATGACGGGAGCGTTGCTAGGAGACGTCAGTAAATAGTCACTGTCCAGGGTGCTGAAAGAGTTAAGCGATCGGCAGTAACTGTTTCTGCACCCGGGACAGTGACTACCGATCCCAATATACATGTATCTGTAAAAAAAAATGAAGTTCGTACTTACCGAGAACTCCCTGTTTCTGTCTCCAGTCCGGCCTCCCAGGATGACGTTTCAGTGTAAGTGACGGCTGCAGCCAATCACAGGCCAAGCACAGGCTGCAGCGGTCACATGGACTGGCGCGTCATCCAGGGAGGTCGGGCTGGATGCCGAAGGAGGGACGCGTCATAAAGACAACGGGCGGTAAGTATGAATTTCTTTTACTTTCACTAGGGAAAGTGCTGTCCCTTCTCTCTATCCTGCACTGATAGGGAGAAGGGAAGCACTTTTCCGCAGTCCGCAGCAGCTAGTCCGCATCAATTTTCTGCACATTTTGTGCAGATCCGCTGCAGAATCTGCAACGCAGATTCTGTGCGGCATTGATGCGGACAGTTGCGGAGGAATTCCGCCATGTGTGGTCATGCCCTTATACTGCCCCTTACATACAAGAATATAACTACTATAATACTGCCTCCTATATACAAGAATATAACTACTATAATAATGGCCTCTATGTACAAGAATATAACTACTATAATACTGCTCTTATATACAAGAATATAACTACTATAATACTGCCCCTATATACAAGACTATAACTACTATAATACTGCTCCCTATATACAAGAATATAACTACTATAATACTGCCCTCTATATACAAGAATATAACTACTATAATACTGCCCCCTATATACAAGAATATAACTACTATAATACTGCTCCTATATACAAGAATATAACTACTATAATATTGGCCCCTATGTACAAGAATATAACTACTATAATACTGCCCCTATATACAAGAATATAACTACTATAATACTGCCCCTTACATACAAGAATATAACTACTATAATACTGCCTCCTATATACAAGAATATAACTACTATAATAATGGCCTCTATGTACAAGAATATAACTACTATAATACTGCTCTTATATACAAGAATATAACTACTATAATACTGCCCCTATATACAAGACTATAACTACTATAATACTGCTCCCTATATACAAGAACATAACTACTATAATACTGCCCTCTATATACAAGAATATAACTACTATAATACTGCCCCCTATATACAAGAATATAACTACTATAATACTGCTCCTATATACAAGAATATAACTACTATAATACTGCCCCATTATACAAGAATATAACTACTATTATACTGCCCCCTATATACAAGAATATAACTACTATAATACTGCCCTATTATACAAGAATATAACTACTATAATACTGCCCCCTATATACAAGAATATAACTACTATGATACTGCCCCTATATACAAGAATATAACTAGTATAATACTACCCCCTATGTACAAGAGTATAACTTCTATAATACTGCCCCTATATACAAGAATATAACTAGTATAATACTGCCCCCTATGTACAAGAGTATAACTACTATAATACTTCTCCTATATACAAGAATATAACTACTATAATACTGCCCCAATATACAAGAATATAACTACTATAATACTGCCTCTATATACAAGAATATAACTACTATAAGGCTGGGTTCACACGACCATGTTACGTCCGTAATGTACGGAACGTATTTCGGCCGGAAGACCCGGACCGAACACAGTGCAGGGAGCCGGGCTCCTAGCTTCATAGTGATGTACGATGCTAGGAGTCCCTGCCTCTGCGTGGAACTACTGTCCCGTACTGAAAACATGATTACAGTACGGGACAGTTGTCCTGCAGCGAGGCTGGGACTCCTAGCATCGTACATCACTATGATGCTAGGAGCCCGGCTCCCTGCACTGTGTTCGGTCTGGGTCTTCCGGCCGAAATACGTTCCGTACATTACGGACGTAACATGGTCGTGTGAACCCAGCCTTATACTTCTCCTATATACAAGAATATAACTACTATAATACTGCTACTATATACAAGAATATAACTACTATAATACTGCCCCCTGTATACAAGAATATAACTTCTATAATGCTGCCCCTATATACAAGAATATAACTACTATAATACTGCTCCTATATACAAGAATATGACTACTATAATACTGCCCCCTGTATACAAGAATAGAACTACTATAATACCGCCCCCTATATACAAGAATATGACTACTATAATACTGCCCCCTGTATACAAGAATATAACTACTATAATACTGTCCCTATATACAAGAATATAACTACTATAATACTGCCCCATTATACAAGAATATAACTACTATAATACTGCCCCTATGTACAAGAATATAACTACTGTAATACTGCTCCTATATACAAGAATATGACTACTATAATACTGCCCCCTGTATACAAGAATATAACTACTATAATACCGCCCCCTATATACAAGAATATGACTACTATAATACTGCCCCCTGTATACAAGAATATAACTACTATAATACTGTCCCTATATACAAGAATATAACTACTATAATACTGCCCCATTATACAAGAATATAACTACTATAATACTGCCCCTATGTACAAGAATATAACTACTATAATACTGCTCCTATATACAAGAATATGACTACTATAATACTGCCCCCTGTATACAAGAATATAACTACTATAATACCGCCCCCTATATACAAGAATATGACTACTATAATACTGCCCCCTGTATACAAGAATATAACTACTATAATACTGTCCCTATATACAAGAATATAACTACTATAATACTGCCCCATTATACAAGAATATAACTACTATAATACTGACCCTATATACAAGAATATAACTACTATAATACTGCCCCCTATATACAAGAATATAACTACTATAATACTGCCCCCTATATACAAGAATATAACTACTATAATACTGCTCCTATATACAAGAATATAACTACTATCATACTGCTCCTATATACAAGAATATAACTACTATAATACTGCTCCTATATACAAGAATATAACTACTATAATACTGCCACTATATACAAGAATATAACTACTATAATACTGCCCCCTATATACAAGAATATAACTACTATAATACTGCCCTCTATATACAAGAATATATCTACTATAATACTGCCCCATTATACAAGAATATAACTACTATAATACTGCCCCTATGTACAAGAATATAACTACTATAATACTGCTCCTATATACAAGAATATGACTACTATAATACTGCCCCCTGTATACAAGAATATAACTACTATAATACCGCCCCCTATATACAAGAATATGACTACTATAATACTGCCCCCTGTATACAAGAATATAACTACTATAATACTGTCCCTATATACAAGAATATAACTACTATAATACTGCCCCTATATACAAGAATATAACTACTATAATACTGCTCCCTATATACAAGAATATAACTACTATAATACTGTCCCTATATACAAGAATATAACTACTATAATACTGCCCCATTATACAAGAATATAACTACTATAATACTGCCCCCTGTATACAAGAATATGACTACTATAATACTGCCTCCTGTATACAAGAATATTACTATAATACTGTCCCTATATACAAGAATATAACTACTATAATACTGCCCCTATATACAAGAATATGACTACTATAATACTGCCCCCTGTATACAAGAATATAACTACTATAATACTGTCCCTATATACAAGAATATAACTACTATAATACTGCCCCATTATACAAGAATATAACTACTATAATACTGCCCCTATGTACAAGAATATAACTACTATAATACTGCTCCTATATACAAGAATATGACTACTATAATACTGCCCCCTGTATACAAGAATATAACTACTATAATACCGCCCCCTATATACAAGAATATGACTACTATAATACTGCCCCCTGTATACAAGAATATAACTACTATAATACTGTCCCTATATACAAGAATATAACTACTATAATACTGCCCCATTATACAAGAATATAACTACTATAATACTGACCCTATATACAAGAATATAACTACTATAATACTGCCCCCTATATACAAGAATATAACTACTATAATACTGCTCCTATATACAAGAATATAACTACTATAATACTGCTCCTATATACAAGAATATAACTACTATCATACTGCTCCTATATACAAGAATATAACTACTATAATACTGCCCCCTATATACAAGAATATAACTACTATAATACTGCTCCTATATACAAGAATATAACTACTATAATACTGCTCCTATATACAAGAATATAACTACTATCATACTGCTCCTATATACAAGAATATAACTACTATAATACTGCTCCTATATACAAGAATATAACTACTATAATACTTCCACTATATACAAGAATATAACTACTATAATACTGCCCTCTATATACAAGAATATATCTACTATAATACTGCCCCATTATACAAGAATATAACTACTATAATACTGCCCCTATGTACAAGAATATAACTACTATAATACTGCTCCTATATACAAGAATATGACTACTATAATACTGCCCCCTGTATACAAGAATATAACTACTATAATACCGCCCCCTATATACAAGAATATGACTACTATAATACTGCCCCCTGTATACAAGAATATAACTACTATAATACTGTCCCTATATACAAGAATATAACTACTATAATACTGCCCCTATATACAAGAATATAACTACTATAATACTGCTCCCTATATACAAGAATATAACTACTATACTGCATTGAGCGGTTTATGGTGTTTTGTCATTAGTTAAACATTAGCTGGATGGATGGATATGAGATAGATGGATATGAGATAGATAGATAGATAGATAGATAGATAGATAGATAGATAGATAGATAGATAGATAGATAGATAGATAGATAGATAGATAGATATGAGATAGATATGAGATAGATATGAGATAGATAGATAGATAGATAGATAGATAGATAGATAGATAGATAGATAGATAGATAGATAGATAGATAGATAGATAGATAGATAGATAGATAGATAGATAGATAGATAGATAGATAGATAGATATTAGATAGATACAGAGATATGAGATAGATAGAGAGATGATAGATTGATAGATAGATAGATAGATAGATAGATAGATAGATAGATAGATAGATAGATAGATAGATAGATAGATAGATATTAGATAGATAGATACAGAGATATGAGATAGATAGAGAGATGATAGATTGATAGATAGATAGATAGATAGATAGCGATCAAAAAAGTAGGCAGCACAGCATCGGATTTAGTGAAAAAGAGGGTACTTTATTAACCCTAAGTGCGACGTTTCAGCTCTATCCACTAGAGCCTTTCTCAAGCAAATGACAAGTGGAACAACAGTGGTATAAAACAGGTTCACAATTGGGACAATTAATAACAGTAATCAAATACAAATCAGAACATACTGTATAGAGATATAAATATAGTGTAAACAAATCAATGGTAATGATGTGTCGATGCACACATAGACAGAGAGCAATAGTACAAAAGGTGCTGAGGGATACACTAACGCATTAATGCATCTAATATGTGTAAATAGTGATAATATCCACACATGTGTACATAATCATAAAATCGAAACAAGTTAAAACAAGGGGATATCACCTGGGGATGTTAGATCATACAGCCGCCATAGCGGCGTCCACGAGGCGCAACCGCGCATGCGCGGACATATGACTGAGGGCGAAGGTCACCCAAGACGAGTGACATACTAGGCGCATGCGCACTGCGCAACTGAGTGTATAGGCGCCATCTTAGGTACTGGCTGTAAAGAGGTAAAGGCAATTACTAGGTAATGTGCCTAAAAATCAAACAAATACTGGTGAGCCGAAAGAGGACTAAGGTGGTAGACATAAAGGTCCACAGATATCACGGACCCCGACATTTAGAGAAGCTCTTATCCAGTGAGGGGAGACAACGTCCAGAACAAGCTAGAAGGAGGACAGGAGGACATGGATCAGCAGAACGCCGATCCCTGTCACTCTCATATAGGGAAGGCACTGTCACAAGTGCGTGTAAAAACACACAAATGCATATAAGCGCAATCCTAAACCCCCCAATAGCAACATGGGACGTGTATAGAGAGCGAAACCGGAGAGCACTTATGTCCAAGACGGGTCATGGTCACATGGAAGCATATATGTCAATGATCACCACCAGTCATCCCCGGACCCAGATTGCATAAATTTAATAAGACAGTACCATACAGCATAACACCAGGATAATCAGTCATAAAAACGAAATAAAACAATGATCCAACCGATCCGTATAAGTGATATCCCAAAAGATGAATCTTCATCTAGATAGATAGATAGATAGATAGATAGATAGATAGATAGATAGATAGATTAGATAGATAGATAGATAGCATTTCAGTTGTATTCCAGTCCAGTAACTATTTTATACACCGGAATAGTCCAGTTTGTTTTCATCATGGATTTCCACACATCAGCCGTGATTCCCAGACTTGTCAGATGACCTCTCTTCATCATATTGCAGCGAGGCCATGGAATTCATGATTCCTGCAGGTTCTCAGTGCAGTTTCCAGGGCACGTCATGTTTTTTTTTTAATCCACGTACATTTTTTTTAACCAAACTGCGAATGGTGGAGGACGGCTGTGAGAAAGTTGAAACAAAAACACGGAAAAAGGTTTTCCAGCTCAGAGCGTTATATTTGCATACATTGTGACAATATTTGGGTTCTCGGGATACAGACACCGGGGAAATGTTCCCTTCCTGACGTTCCAGTGATGAATGATTTGAGTATTTAGCAGTTTTTGACATTTTTTAGGATATTATTATTCTATAAGTTAAACATATGTGTGCATAGCATACGGAGCAGGAGAAATTGTATAATCTACGCAGAAATTCAGACTTTATTTACTGCTTGTCCCCGCTTTCTTCTTTGGGGTGAACCTAAAGTATAGTTTATGCAGCCATAAATTTTCCAATTACATCCTAGATAGTTCAAAGATAGTATTCTGGCTTCCTGCTGCCACCACTAGGGGGAGCTTAAGAGTTTACTGCATATGGCTCAAAAATCAATACGTATACAGTAAGCTCATAGGCTCCCCCTAGTGGTGACTATAGGCAGCCAGAATATTATCACTGAACTCTATGTCTGTTTGAATGGAAGCAGGAGATTTGTAAGTCCGACAGGTGTAAAAATAGACACTAGTATGGACGTTGATGTGCGAGGTACGTTCTGTTCATACAATGATGGTGTTTCCTTCGGATATTCTGAAAAGTCCTTTAAGTGGCATTGTTATTACATTACAGACTGAAGCCAATCATTCATGTTAGATATTTGTTGGTAAATCCCACCGGACAACAAACATTTAGATGGATTGAATTTCAACCATAGCCGCCAACTTTTGACAAAAGAAATTAGTACGATTCCCAAAAAACGGTGCAAAAAAAATGGAGTAAAATTTTTTCAATAAATGGGGCCTTATTCCCCATTTATATCGGATATGCCATCAAACAACAGTATTTGAATCACAAATATAGCATATTTGATCCCCTTAATCACATCAGACCCCCTAAACTAATACAGACCGCAAAGCAGACCCTCCTTAATACAGACCCAACACTCTCCCTTAATACAGACCCCTTTTAACATAGACCTCAGACCAGACTCTTCTTAATATATATCTTAGACCAAAGCCCCTTTTGTGTAGATTTCAGACCAGACCTTCCCTAAATACAAACACCCTTGATAAAGATCTCAGACTAGACCCCCCCATTACAGAGATCCGCTTAATAAAGATCCTAGACCCCAAATAATTTAGACCCTAGACTAAACCCCCCCTTAAGACAGACCTTAGACTAGTCCAGACCCTTCTTAATATAGACTTGATACCAGAGCTCCAATACAGACCCCCTTTAATATAGACCTCAGCCCAGGCCCCCTGAATGCAGAACTCATACCAGACCCTCCCTTAATACAGACCCCAGGCTAGTTGTGCAGATACTCACCTCCTCTCGTGGTTGCAGTTCTATTCACTTCCTTTCAATGAGAGGTGAGTATATTTTTAAGAAGATGCGGCGCCCGGGTGATTTACCTGCTTTTCGGGGCATACGGGAGAGCACGGGAGAACATTGCAGGAGGGTTGGCAAGTATGTCCAATCTTTTGTTTTCCCAGGAGATAAGCGGCACTTCATTGTCTGGCAGCCACTTATCTCATCCTCTATTGAAATAACAAGTTCGGTTGAACCAAATGTACGTGTTTATAGGGGTGTCTGGTTACAAAGCTGTTGGTGGTTCAGCCCACATCTCCTATATATGACTATACGTCCCTGCAGATCATTCCCTTAACTCTTTCCTCCCTTCATATTCTAGAGCTGCAGAAGATGGGACCTGAACTTCTTCTTAACACTATAACGCGACTTCTTGATAAATCACCATTATTATTTCTTCTCCTATTGTAGTGCTGATGGGTGCTGATTGCTGCTCCGGAGGCATGACCAGACATTGATGCCCGCACAATGATTTCTCGCTGGGGACTGTTGGATGAACTGCTGTTATTTTTATCTTGTTGCTTGACAACCGTCTGATTAATTCTAATTTTAACCGTCTATTTTTCTGCCATTTTCATTCTATAAAAACAAAAAATCATAAAAAAACTCCCGCATTATCCTGGAAATTGCTCTGCGGATGGAGAAACCTTAATTATGAGCGGTATAAATGATGAGGATCTCACCTTGTGTTGTCACAGACGTAGGGAATTTATTTTTAGCTTCGATACAAAATAGGAAAATAAAAAGTTTCATTATTATTTGCTCAATTTTGCAAGACGTGAACTGCCACTCTCTTCCTGTGCGATGAGTTTACAATGGCATACATTAGGCCAGGACAGGACTATTTTTACGAGCGGCAAACTGGGCAATTGCCCAGAGCTCCCATTTACTTGTGGCCCCCCAGAAAGTGGACCCCCAAGAGCAACTTGGGAGTGGAGCATGCACGCTTTCCCTGCCCTAGACCACCAGGGACTTTACCATTGACTCCTTCACTAGTGTATGGCGGTATTATTTGGACACTGGCATGAACACTGCATGGCAGTATTGTGTGGGAGATGTACAGTATGGCAGTGTTATCTGGGCACTATATGGGCGTATGATTTGGAGACTGTCTGGAAGTATTATTTAAAGGGTAATTCAAATGTAAACAAAACTTCTGATATGTCAGTGACATGTCAAACGTTTTGATCGGTGGGGGGTCTGAGCACTGAGATCTCCACTGATCGCACAAAGCGCCAAAATCGCTCGGGTGAGCTGCTTGATTTTTGATCGGCTTTTTTCGGAAAGCCGATGTAACGGTGTACGGGACCATAGACTGTCTATTGAGCCCGTACACTAATTTCTCCACTTTCTAAGCAAAGCCGATCAGAAACCAAGCTGCTCACCCGAGTGCTTCTGCCGCTTCGTTTTCGCGATCAGTGGAGATCTCAGTGCTCGGACCCCCACTGATCAAAACTTCTGACATGTCACTATGACATGTCAGAAGTTTTTTGAAAGTTTATTTCCACTTTAAGCATTGTATGAGCGTTGTTTGTTACCCGTAGTTTGTCGTGCTTATGGTCTCCTAGTGTTTTCCAGTTTCCCAGTGTACCCTGTTCCTGTTTCCTGTTACCGTGCTACCCTGTTCTAAGCAACTGTATAAAAATGGCGAGCAGGGGCTCTACTTTGCTTGTTGCCCGGGGCCCAAGTTTCTATAAAACCAGCCCTGGGCCATGGGCATGCAGAGGGCAGGATGGATCTTATGGGGCATGGAGGACATAGTTCTTGTTTACCCACAATCCACTTTCCATGACCCTTGTTCTGAATCCCCACTTTGCTAGCATGGTAGTGCCCATAGAGAAAGGAGTCCTAACCAAATAGCAAAGGGAATGAGATAAACCTTGATTAGGTCCACTCTCTCCAGGCGCCCCGTTTCAGTTGCATGGGCCGCTACTACGCTCTTGCATTAGGCATAGACCAAACAGGAATCATAAACTGCAGTCATGCACATAAATGTGATTGAAGACTAATGAGAAAAGAGGTCTCAGTATTCCTCCTGGTGCTTACTAATGGAGGATAAAGTTGCCGTACAGTATATATTGCACAGTGACGGAGTGAGATTCTTGAGTGATTGTGACCTTCACCAGACCTTCAAGAATAAACCCTACTGGGTCCAACTCCACTCAAACCTTCTTTTCAGTAGTGTATACTGTGCCCAGAATATGATGATCAAGTTTTATATTCAGTATTCAGTAGTATAGCCCCTGCTAACTGTAACGTCTATGGCCACGAACCATCGTTCCGACTTACCCCTCGACGGCCGTGGCCATGGACTCCTGACTTGTGTGCAGCGTCGTCCTCCCGTGAGGCGCCGGCACTCACTTTCGGATTACGAGACTGTCTCCAGAGGGCGCGAGCGCCCGCACGTGCACTCTTAAAGGGCCAGTGCGCGCATATTGCAGGAAGTCTGCAATCTAGCCCAGGATGCTCTGGGCTATAAAAAGGGCTCTGCCCTCTTGCTCTTTGCCAGAGCGTTGTTTGTTACCCGTAGTTTGTCGTGCTTATGGTCTCCTAGTGTTTTCCAGTTTCCCAGTGTACCCTGTTCCTGTTTCCTGTTACCGTGCTACCCTGTTCTAAGTGCCGTGCTCAGTTGTTGCCAGATTGGACTACGTTCCACGCCTGTTTCGCTACACCACAGCTGACGTCTGCCCTCTGCCTGGTCCCAGTTGTGCCTGCCTTTCTACTGTCTACGTTGCCTCGGGTATCCTCTCTGAACTATTTGACTCTGTACCTTACCTGTTTGGCCAGCTGCCGGCCCGCTACGCGGTACGGCCCAGTGGGTCCACACCCCGCATCGTGACACTAACCACAGCATAGTGACCCATATGTAGAGTGTAAGCTCTTATGAGCAGGGACTTCTCTCCTTTTGTCTCATTGTTTGTTCATTTATTTTAACTATTTGTGATTTTACTTGTTAGTTACTTCCCAAATAGTAAAGCGCTGCTAAATGTTGGCGCTATATAATATTAAAGATTAATTTTCCTATTATTATTACTGGCACAAAAAATGTCTGGCCCATTTGTAAGCTCTGTACATGTGCTCTGGTGTTCCAGTGGTGCAGATGGTATTGTGTTTATCTCTTTTAATACACAATTTAGTGGCCACCTCAAATCTCCACTCTTCATTTCTTTTCTGCTAGATCAAAATGCTTCCTAATGCTGCACTTCACAGAATACAAATAAACAGACCAATCACTATACAGACATTGAAGCAGGGAAACATGGAGAGTTCTGCTCTGAAGTTTGCAGAATTGTGAATGCAGCTGTGAAGTACAGGCTGTAACTCAGGATCAATACAAGATAAGTAATGTAATGTATGTACACAGTGACTCCACCAGCAGAATAGTGAGTTCAGCTCTGGAGTATAATACAGGATGTATCTCAGGATCAGTATAAGTAATGAAATGTATGAAGACAGTGACTCCACCAGCAGAATAGTGAGTGCAGCTCTGGAGTATAATACACTATATAACTCAGGATCAGTACAGGATAAGTAATGTAATGTATGTATGTATGTACACAGTGACTCCACCAGCAGAATAGTGAGTGCAGCTCTGGAGTATAATACAGGATGTTACTCAGGATTAGTAGAGGAATAAGTAATGTAATGTATGTACACAATGACTCCACCAGCAGAATAGTGAGTGTAGCTGTGGAATATAATACAGGATGTAACTAATGTAATGTATGTACACAGTGACTCCACCAGCAGAATAGTGAGTACAGCTCTGGAGTATAATACAGGATGTAACTCAGGATTAGTAGAGGATAAGTAATGTAATGTATGTACACAGTGACTCCACCAGCAGAATAGTGAGTGCAGCTCTGCAATATAATACAGGATGTAACTCAGGATCAGTACAGGATAAGCAATGCAATGTATGTACACAGTGACTCCACCAGCAGAATAGTGAGTGCAACTCTGGAGTATAATACAGGATATAACTCAGGATCAGTACAAGATAAGTAATGTATGTACACAGTGACTCCACCAGTAGAGTAGTGAGTGCATCTCTGGAGTATAATACAGGATGTAACTCGGGATCAGTACAGGATAAGTAATGTAATGTATGTACACAGTGACTCCACCAGCAGAATAGTGAGTGCAGCTCTGGAGTATAATACAGGATATAACTCAGGATCAGTACAGGATATGTAATGTATGTACACAGTGACTCCGCCAGCAGAATAGTGAGCACAGCTCTGGAGTGTAATACAGGATATAACTCAGGATCAGTACAGGATAAGTAATGTAATGAATGTACACAGTGACTCCACCAGCAGAATAGTGAGTGCAGCTCTGGAGCATAATACAGGATATAACTCAGGATCAGTACAGGATAAGTAATGTAATGTATGTACACAGTGACTCCACCAGCAGAATAGTGAGTGCAGCTCTGGAGTATAATACAGGATGTTACTCAGGATTAATAGAGGAATAAGTAATGTAATGTATGTACACAATGACTCCACCAGCAGTATAGTGAGTGCAGCTGTGGAATATAATACAGGATGTAACTAATGTAATGTATGTACACAGTGACTCCACCAGCAGAATAGTGAGTGCAGCTCTGGAGTATAATACAGGATGTAACTCTGGATTAGTAGAGGATAAGTAATGTAATGTATGTACACAGTGACTCCACCAGCAGAATAGTGAGTGCAGCTCTGGAGTATAATACAGGATGTAACTCAGGATCAGTACAGGATAAGTAATGTAATGTATGTACACAGTGACTCCACCAGCAGAATAGTGAGTGCAGCTTTGGAGTATAATACAGGATGTTACTCAGGATTAATAGAGGAATAAGTAATGTAATGTATGTACACAATGACTCCACCAGCAGTATAGTGAGTGCAGCTGTGGAATATAATACAGGATGTAACTAATGTAATGTATGTACACAGTGACTCCACCAGCAGAATAGTGAGTGCAGCTCTGGAGTATAATACAGGATGTAACTCTGGATTAGTAGAGGATAAGTAATGTAATGTATGTACACAGTGACTCCACCAGCAGAATAGTGAGGGCATCTCTGGAGTATAATACAGGATGTAACTCAGGATCAGTACAGGATAAGTAATGTAATGTATGTACACAGTGACTCCGCCAGCAGAATAGTGAGTGCAGCTCTGGAGTATAATACAGGATGTAACTCAGGATCAGTACAGGATAAGTAATGTAATGAATGTACACAGTGACTCCACCAGCAGAATAGTGAGTGCAGCTCTGGAGCATAATACAGGATATAACTCAGGATCAGTACAGGATAAGTAATGTAATGTATGTACACAGTGACTCCATCAGCAGAATAGTGAGTGCAGCTCTGGAGCATAATACAGGATATAACTCAGGATCAGTACAGGATAAGTAATGTAATGTATGTACACAGGACTCCACCAGCAGAATAGTGAGTGCAGCTCTGGAGTATAATACAGGATGTAACGCAGGATCAGTACAGGATAAGTAATGTAATGTATGTACACAGTGACTCCACCAGCAGAATAGTGAGTGCAGCTCTGGAGTATAATACAGGATGTAACTCAGGATCAGTACAGGGTAAGTAATGTAATGTATGTACATAGAGACTCCACCAGCAGAATAGTGAGTGCAGCTCTGGAGTATAATACAGGGTGTAACTCAGGATCAGTACAGGATAAGTCATGTAATGTATGTACATAGAGACTCCACCAGCAGAATAGTCAGTGCAGCTCTGGAGTGGGTGGAGTAGGACGTGTGTAGAGAGCTGCTGAGACTACCGTGCAGGCCTTGGATCCAGGGACTTTCCTTATCCTATCTGCCCAGGCCTCATACCATCTGCCTGGGCTTGGAAAGTACCCTGAGGGGGGTTCCATCCTAGGATGGAGCCTCAGACCTCTACCTCCCGGAGCATGCCAGCGGGGGGTAGAGGGTCATCCCAGCTGGCTGGGAATATGCAAACAGTCGCGGGGGTGAGGAGATCATCTCGGGGCAAGGCTGTCCTGGCTCCCCCTGAGGCTGGAACCCTGGATAAGGGTATGGAGACGCGGTCTGGCAGGGTGATCGAGGTGTTGTCGTCTGGAGAAGGACCAGCACCGTCCGGACATTTGGATGACGGTCGTGTGGAGGAATGGGGACAGCTGAGGACCGGAGAGACGGTGGAGAACTTCAGCTCCCGTCTGGCTATGCGGTTGGAGGAGTATCGGGACCTCAGGAAGTCGCTGCAACGGCTCCGTGCGGACTTGGCGGTCGCCAGAGGAAGGGCTGCTAAATGCACAGGAGGTAAGAGGTCCCGATACCGTTTAAATGTGAAATCCTTGTTGGAGGAAATAAAAGAAGTGGAAGAGAGACGTGAGGAGATTTTGGCAGGCGGAGGGGTGTTTGGAGAAAAGTTAAAAAACGAACAGAGGTTTGCCGAGATGGCAGCACCTATAAAAATAGAAAGTATGGAGGAAGACACAGCAAAGGAAAATGTGGTGGAGACAATGGAGCATGAAAATGCAAAGTCCAGAGAAGGCACAGATTCTGAGGCACCCAGGAGCAGTGAGGAGGAGGAGGGTGGACTCACAGCTGGGAGAAATCAAGAGTGTTTTGAAACTGACAGTGAGCCGCCTCCAGCATTACTCACTCAGATCCGTAATGTGGAGTCGCCGGTATCCTTCCAGGGATTTTGTTTCGGTGCGGAGTTACCCGCAGAGGAGGAAAAGCAAAAGAAAAAAAAATTTAAGAAGAAAAAAAAGGAAAAGGAAAAAAAATCTGCTAAAGGTTCATTTAAACTTGTGTATACAGCAAGATCCTTCCTGTGCTCTGAGCCAGATGAAAGTCAGGATCAGGGCACAGGTCCCGCAAGACCCCCAGCTCAAGCCTCTGCAGTGGGGCTGGCGCGGGAATGCGGGGAGAGTGTTACGGGTCCGGCATTAGAACACGTGGTGGTCAAAATGGCGCCGGACGCCAACCCCTGCAAAGGGGGCGGTACTGGTGGCCTGGTGACGCCAGGGGGTGTGTCCCCGTGTCCGGTGAATGGCGAGCCCGGGAAACTGGTCTTTGATGCGAGTCAGGGGTCGGGAGAACGGGTAAACCAGAAACCGGATGTGGTGTCTGAAAGTCGGAAGTCTGTCGGTGTCGCAGTAAAGCCGTCAGACGTTCCGGACAAGGGCGGTCACAGAGGGGGCTCCGGCTCTGTTGGCCACTCCTCTGTGGGAGGGGGGAGTGGTCCGGCGCCGGAGGCGACTCCAGTGACGTCAGTGGCTCCTTCGTCCGCATCGCTGAAAAGTGGTGTAGGCGACAAGGGGGCTGCTGGCGTCGGGGGCGACGGTGGCCCCTTTCCCAAAAATGTTCAGCACTTAGAACAGATGGAGGTTAATGAGGCGGAGGGCACAGTGGGGACACCGCTTATAACATCTGGTGGCGTCCCTGCAAAGGTGCCTGATGATGCGGAGACTGAAGCAGTGTCTACCCACACAAAAAGTACAGAAAAAATACATAACATAGAACCAGGCCTGGCCAGAAGGATGACTGCAGGGGGACCTGGTGGGTTAAATGAAAAAGTTGCGGCTGTGCATGTGGAAACTGCTGGGGGTATGCAGGTGTCTGTAAATAAAGTTGCTGGAGTGTCTGCTGGTAATGGGGTGTTGATTGCTGTGTCTGTGGGTGGTGGGGATGGGGTATCAACCAGGGGCAATGGGCCTGGCGCTCCTCTTGCTGTGACATCCGGCAGGTCTTATGCTGGTGTGGCAGCGGGGGGACAGCGGGCCCACCCACCTTCATCCTCAAGGTCCGGGGACGGTAACTTGCAACAACGTCTCTTGGACGCTTTAAGAGAGGGAAAGCAAACCCTAACCATAGGGGGAGTGCAGAAGGACCTGTCTTTCTGGATAGACAGATATGGTCTAAATGCCTTCCGAGAGCAACGAGGAGATCAGTGGTCGCTCCCAACAGCCGGGCAGGCTGTAGCCAGGAGGAATGTGGTCCGTCTCTGGTGGCGTGGCAATGATGCATGCCCTCCCAGAAAGAGGGTGGTGGAGCTGCTGCTGGGGATGGGCTTCAAGGCGAGTGACATCTTTGCCTTGATACATCCTCATGGCTCGGTCGAGTTCGACATCAGCTTTGTTCACCTAGGGGGCCTTGAGGTCTTCTGGGGGAACTACGAGCTGGTGAAGGACGAGCCTGGCTGGCGAGACTTTGCTGCACAAGCAATTTCTCGCCAAAGTGGTCCCAAGAGAGTGACCGTTCTTACCCGTAACGAGTCACTCTCTTGTATAGATATCATGACCTGGTTGGGAAGGTACGGAGAGGTAGTAGAGATGCCACGGAAGAACATGGATGAGTTTGGCATCTGGTCAGGGGCCTGGACGTTCATGGTTAAATTAAAGCGTCTGGGACAGACGGTGTCCCACATACCATCGTCTGCTTTCCTGGGAAGAGATCGGATCCTTGTCTTCTACCAGGGGCAGCCGAAGTTGTGTCACCGGTGTGGCGACCCCTCACATTTGAGTGCAGGCTGCAAGGTGCAGAAGTGTGCTCATTGTGGGGGGATTGGTCATCTAGCCGCATCGTGTGACCGGATTCGCTGCAACCTGTGTGGTGACTTAGGTCACCCGTTCAGTCGGTGTCCTCGCTCTGTTGTCAATGCTTGTTCCAAACCTGCAGAGGATGAGAGGAGGGAGGCCTCCGTGGGTGAGGGTGCGGGCAGGGATGATGGGGCACAGGGGCAAGGGAAGAATGCAAAGAAGGGTCCCCCTTCTCGCCAGAGGAGGGCGGAGAAGCGAAGGAAGGAGAGGATTCGGAGGGCGCTCCAGGAAACTGGGACGACCTCTGATTCGGATCTGGATGCCCCCCCTGAAGCTGATGCCCCTGGGGAGGTCGAATTGAACGAGGAGATGAGGAGGATCCAAAGGGAGCAGAGGGCTGAGGACTCTCAGTCCTCCCACTATGAAAGTGTGGGAGAGGAAGAGAGGACTCAGCCTACAGCAAAAGGGACACCGGGCAAAACCCAAGGGCCAAATACATCTGGCCCCGCCCTGGCCCAGGAAGGTAAATCCTGTACCCCCCTGGTGCGCTCTACTGATCGATACCATGCTCTCGTGGACATTCCAGCCTCTCATACTAAGAGGGAGGGCATGGTAGGGCACCCTAGAGTCGTTGAGCCTCCCCTGCTGCAGGGGCCGTTGCCCCCAGAGGGGGAGGTTGACCCGGTACTTGGGGATGAAGATGGGAATAGGGTGGTGAATATGGACTCCTCAGTTTGCAAGAAGCGAGGCAAAGAAGGGGGGTCCTCATCAGATAGAGGGGGGGTGGGAAGAAGAAAGCCGTCTAACTCAAACATCCATGATGGCGGCACCCACTCCGTTGACGCTGGCATCAATTAACGTTGCCAGCATTAAGTCAGATAGGGCGAGATTTGCAACCTTTGATTTTCTTGGCCGAGTTGAAGCCGACATTTTGTTTTTGCAGGAGACCAGGCTGTCACTTTTGGCAGACGTCGTTAAATCTAGGAGGGAGTGGCGACGCGGGCCCTCCTACTGGTCTCTTGCGGCTGAGCCCTATAGCGGAGTGGCGGTCCTTTTCACCGCACCGGTAACATGCCGACGGATGATTGAGTTAGAAATGGGGAGGTGCTTGATCTTAGATGTCCTCATGAGGGGACAGGAATTAAGATTAATCAATATATACGGACCCCAGAGCAAATGGGACCGTAAAAGTCTCTTCATGAGGATTAAGCCTTTCCTTTTTTCAGGTCGACAAGTTATCTTTGGAGGGGACTTCAATACTGTCGTGAGGCCCCGAGATAGAGGAGGTTCCGGAGATAAAAAATTGACCTATGATAGTGTAGCATTAAAAAATATAGTTAGCGATGCTCGCCTGGTGGATATCCACATCAGGCATACCCCAGGCCACTCGGGTTTCACCTATCGTAGAGGTAGTTGTAGGTATTAGGATAGACAGGTTTTTTTTGAAGGAGGAAGCCATCTCTTCACCAGTGTCCGTTGTTGAGGTGGAGTTCTCCGATCACTGTATGATTATTTTCTCTTTGAACATTGCAGAGTCCCTCCAGATGGGAAGAGGTATATGGAGGCTGAATTCTACTCTCTTGGAAGAAGCGGAGATAAGACAGGCCTTTGAGGATTTTCTTCAGAGCCAGGTACCTTTGTTGGATCTCAGTGGTACTAAGTCTGAGTGGTGGGAATTGTTTAAAGTCCGGGTGGCAGGATTTTTCCGCAGGCTCTCGAGCCTCAGGTCCATGAGTAGGTACCGCCTATATCAGGAACTGAGGAGGAAACTCGAACATCTGGTCTCAACCGGGGGTAGTGGGGAGGAGATCTCCGTGGTGAAAGCTTTGCTCAGGAGGTGTCAGTATGATAGGCACACATCTTTAGTTCTTGAGAGGGATTTCGGGAGGTAGCGCTCGCCCGACCCCTACAGGAACTGTAAGATGTCAGTGAGTCGTAAGGTTGTGACAGGACTGATTGATAGTACAGGATCTCTGAAGAGATCCAAATCAGGGATCTTGGAGGTCGTCAGATCCTTCTACTCGCACCTCTTGGGGAAGCAAGATCCAAACCGAGACGAGATGTCGGCTTTCCTGGCTGAAACCATCCCTGAGCCAGGGGTAGACCCCTCTCTCGGTGTTTTGATAGACTCGATCGAGGAAGTGGGATTGGCGATTGATGGGCTTGCCCTCAAAAAATCGCCAGGGCCGGATGGCTTAACATCCGAGTTTTATAAGACTTTTAAAGGAACCCTAGTTCCCCTCTTGACTGAGGTGTTTAATGCGTGCCTTTCCTCGGGTACTTTGCCAATGTCAATGAGGAGGTCGGCCTTGATCGTTTTATCGAAGGGTAAAGACTCGACCCGTATTGAGAATTGGCGTCCCATAGCGCTGCTCAATACGGACAGAAAGGTTCTCGCAAAGGTGCTGTTTAATAGGCTGGTGAAGTTTGCATCCCGGCTCCTTTCGCCGGTCCAGCATTGCTCTGTTCCAGGCCGCAGCACAATTAGTGCTGTCCTCAGTGTCAGAGAGGCAGTGGAGCAGGGAAATTCTGGTCGGTGGGAGGGGTACATCCTGTCCTTGGACCAGGCCAAGGCTTTTGACCGGGTGGACCACGAGTACCTCTGGTCGGTCCTTCTGAGGTACGGCCTACCGGGGGGGTTTGTCAATTGGCTACAGACCTTATACACTGGGGCTGAGACTTTTGCGCTGGTGAACGGTTGGGTTGGAACCCCCTTTGAGGTTGGGTCTGGTGTCCGCCAGGGTTGTCCCTTGAGCCCTTTGCTATATGCGTTCGCAATTGATCCTTTTCTTAAAAGGATTGATCGTGGGCCATTGGCGGGAGTCGGGGCCGGCCTGGAGGGGCCGGAGGCCACTCAGAGGGTGGTTGCGTATGCAGACGACGTCTCCATTTTTGTCTCCTCGAGAGGGGAGGCAGAGTGGGTGATGTCGGAAGTGGAGCGTTACTCATTGGCATCTGGGTCCAAGATCAACCGGGATAAGTGCAAAAGTCTCTGGCTGGGAGGAGGAGATCCTGGTTTTGATCTCCCGGACACCCTTCCAGAGCCTCAGGGGTCTGCTAAGATCTTAGGAGTCGAATTTGGCCCGGGTGATTACCCCAAGAAGAACTGGGAGGATAGGCAGAATCTAGTTGCCCAGAAGGTCGACCAATGGAAGGGTTGGTCCTTAACCCTGAGGGAAAGGGTTCACTTGGCCAAGGCCTACCTGGTGCCCATGTTGCTTTACCTGGGCAGTGTGTGCATCTTGCCAGAACCTCTCTGGACTCGGGTCTATAGCCTGTTCTTCCAGCTGTTATGGGGGAACAGGCTCAACCTAATCAAGAGGGAGGTTACTTACCTACCAAGGACACTAGGCGGGTTAGGTATGGTTAACCCGGTGGTGTTCCTAGTGAACACCTTTGTTAAGATCAACCTGGCAAACCTCTGGCAAGAGAGGGCTCCTTGGTGGATATCCTCCTGCAGGGGGTGGTTTCGGCCTTTCTTCCAGGAATGGGAGAGAGGAGGGCAAGTGAAAGACCTGCGTACACCTCACGGACATCTCCCGGCTTATGCCACCCTGGCGCTGAAGATTGTTCGCCGGTGGGGTCTGGAGGTGTGGGAGATCAGGACCATGTCGAGAAAATTTCTTGACAAGAGGGTCCTGATGACCCACTTCCAGAAGCCCCTGGCGCTCAAAGACTGCCCAAGTAGTGACCTCGGGGTGGGATTAAAACTTTTAAATTCAGCGAGGATTCCCCAGAAGTTTTGGGATCTGGTTTGGCGTTGCTTCCATGGGAGACTGTATGTGAGGGGCAATCTAAAGTGCAGAAGCTCTGATGATCGGGATTGCCCCCGGGAGGAGTGTGGCGGAGTGCTGGAAAGCATGGAGCATTTCCTGCTTCATTGCCCTTTCAATACAGAGGTATACAAAAGGGTGGGAGCCTCCATTGGTTGGCCAGGCCTAACCAGCCTCTCCTATGCTGGGTGGGCCTATGGAGTGTTCGGAGACCTCGGTGGTAGGGACCATTGCACCTTGTTTCTAGTCAGTATAGTGGTCAGGCACTTTATGTGGAATGCACGATGTCTAGTTTCTACCCAGAAGAAAATCCTCCTAGTGGATGAGGTTGTTAGCAATATCATGGGTGACCTGGTGAAGGTGCATTCTTTGGAGGTCGGCAGATTGGGAGCATCCAAAGCCTCTCGTCTTTGGAGGGGCTTTTCTTTTTGGGTGCCTTAATGTGTCTGCCTTCATGAGGGAGGGGGGGGTCGTCACCGGTGCTCAACTGGAGGTGGGGGTCTGCGTTCCGCTGAGGCACCAAAAAAAAATATAGCGATAGGGCTCGGAATAAGGGAAAGGTGAGGGTCAGCATAGGGTCAGCTTTCAATAGGGTCAAGAAAGGGCTAGTAATAGGGTAAGGAGATAGGGCAAGCTATAGGGAGGGTGCAGCGGTGGACGTGGTACCTTGGCCTCTGGGGGGTGCTGGGGGGGGGCTTTCCCTTCTCCCTCTCTGGTGATGGGCTAGGTAAGCACTGGAAGATTTTTGTTTTGTTTAGGATTGAAATGGCAGGAAAAAGGTTTACAAGCGACCGAACTTGGTGCTTTCGGGTACGGTGTATTTTGTATATGGTTTGGTATTTGGACAAGTTGGTGATGTGTATTGTATTATATTGTAGAAATGTTGTTAGAATAGGGATAGACTTAAGGGGGTTAATAGATAGGTTGGGAGGTGGTCGGGGGGGGGGGTGTGCCTGACCCAGCCCCGGACTATGCGGACATGGGAGGACATGGGGCGGGGGGCTGGGCTGGGGTGTTGGGTGTGGTGGTTGGGGCCAACATCTGGACTATGCGGACGTGAGAGGACATGAGGCGAGATGCTGGCTGGGGTGGTGGAGTTTAGGTAAGAAGGGTAAGGAGGTTAGGGAAAGTCAGGATGTGTATAGTGTGATTTAAAAAAAAAAAAAAAAAAAAAAAAAACAATTACAAAAAAATACAAAATTAAAAAAAAAAATTGGGATTAGTATTATTATATTTTGGATTGTTTTTGTTATTATTATTATTATTTTATTTGTTATTATTATTATTTTATTTGTTATTATTATGGTGTTTGATTATTATCATTATTATGTTGTTTCTTTAGGCCCTTGGTTGACGCGGGTCGGGGGATTTTCTGTTAGTACTTTGGATTACGTTTATATGATGTTTGTATATATTCTAGTTATTGTTTAGTTTCGGATGAAGTGTAGATGTAAGTATATAAGAGTGGGGTGTATGTGGCCGGGTCTGGTATAGTTTTCTCTTCTCATATACAGAGATGTATATAAGAAAATTTGTTTATAAGAATTTGGTTGTGACTTTTTGGTTATATGGAATTAGTTATGTATTTGTTTTTCAGTTTATGTTTTGTAAATTTATATAAAATAAAGAGATACAGGGTGTAACTCAGGATCAGTACAGGATAAGTCATGTAATGTATGTATGTTGTGACTCAACTTGTTATGTAAATTAAATCTCTATGTAAACTTTAACATGAGGTTTCAAGTTATATACATTAAAGACATATAGGGTAACTTGGTAAATGAATATTATATAACCAATAGTATGTGGACATATGACCATCACACCTATATGAGCTTTTAGGATATTACCTTCCACAACCATGGGCATTAATATGGAGTTGGCCTCTATTCTTCTGAGAAGGATCTTAACAAAATTCTGGGGTGTCTTTGGGAATTTGTGCCCATTTGTGAGTTCAGGCGCTAATGTTGGGAGGGTGGATTTGGCTCACAATCAGTGCTCCAATTTATCCTGAAGATGTTGGAAGGAGTAGAGGTCAGGTCTCTGTGCAGCCACTCGAGTTCCTTCACACCAAACTCCTCAGCCCATTTGTTTATGGAGCTCGCTGAGTACACCGGGGTGCAGTAATTGTGGCAACATGAAAGGGCAGAACCTCAAATTATTACCACATAGTTGGAAGCTACAATTGTGTAACATGTCTTTGTATGCTGTAGAATTAATCCTTTACTGAAAATAAGGAGCTAAATCCTAAAAAATATCTCCAGATCATTACCCCTCCTGTACCCCATGTTACAGTGGGCACTATGTATACTGTAGGTAGCGTTCTCCTGCCCTCTGCCAAACCCAGATTCCTCCATCAGACTGCCAGATAGTGAGCTGTGATTCATTACTCACACCGAACCAGAGTCCAGTGGCAACGTACTTCATACTACTTCCCTTGCCGCTTGGCATTGTGTATAGTGATCTTAGGCTCGTGTGCAGCGACCATAGAAACCCATTTCATGAAGCTCCGGACACTCAGTTCTGGTGCTAATGTCATTTCCAGAGGCCGTGTGGATCTCTGTAGTGGGTGATAATAGAGGAGAGGCAATTATTACATGCCAGGCGCTTTAGCACTTGTTGTGCCTGCTCTGTAAGTTTGTGTAGTCTATTGCTTTATGGCTGAGCTGTTGTTACTTCTAGATGGTACCAATTCACAATAATGGCACTTACAGGTGACCAGGCAGATCTAGTAGATAATAATAACACTTTCAAATAACCGGGGCAGATCTAGTAGATAATAATAACGCTTACAAATAACCGGGGCAGATCTGGTAGATAATAATAGCACTTACAGGTGACCAGGGCAGATCTAGCAGATAATAGTAACACTTACAGGTGACCGTGGAAGATCTAGTAGATAATAATAGCACTTACAGGTGACCGGGGCAGATCTAGCAGATAATAATAACACTTACAGGTGACCAGGGCAGATCTAGCAGATAATAATAACACTTACAGGTGACCGGGGAAGATCTAGTAGATAATAATAGCACTTACAGGTGACCGGGGCAGATCTAGCAGATGATAACAACACAGGTGACCATGACAAATCTAGTAGATCCAAAATTTCATGGACTGACTCGTGGTAAATGTGGCATCTTATGAAATTGCCATGTGTTAAGGTACTGAGCGTTTGAGTACGACCTATACCACTACCAATGTTTGTCTATGGAGATTACATGGCTGTGTGCTTGATTTTATGCCCTTTTTTTTTTACAATGGGTGTAGCTGAAACACCTGAACGTAATAATTAGGAGGGGGGTCCAGAAACTTTTGGCCATATAGTGTATATACGCAGGGGCGGACATACCGCATGTGCAGCCGGTGCAGCTGCACAAGGGCCCCGCGTGGGAAGGGGGCCCGTTCAGTGGCGTAACTACCACAGTAGCAGCCGTAGCAGCTGCTACGGGGCCCGCGGCATGGGGGGGCCCGTGTCGCCCTGACAGGCACATTACATTTTATGTACCAGGCCTGGCGGCACGGGCCCCCTCATGCCTAGTAGCATCACAACACTAGGCATGAGGGGAGGGAGGGGGCGGGGGCCCGGTGATAGCCGCCACACTGCACTACCAATCGGGAGGGAGGGGGCGGGTGCCCGGGCCCGGTGATAGCCGCTACACTGCACTGCCAATCTGGCACAGATGAATAGGACAGGACGGCGATGCTGGTGGTAGGAGGAGCGCTCAGGCAGGGGAGAGGACAGGGGGCGGTGCGACGTAAGACTTCGGGCGGCTGGACAGCACAGTCAGGACTCATAGGATGAGCGGAGGACAGACACAGGACGAGTGGAGGACGTGCAGACTGCAGAGGACAGGTAGATGAAGTTAAAAAGTTCATGTCAGAAGGGAGAAGTTTTTATGTAGAAAAATCTGCCTCATAATTCCTTCCGGAATTTTGAGGCATATTTTGACCTGCCGGTAGAACACTTCCCGCGTTTTTCATTGCGTTTTTTTGTGGCGTTTTTCGGCCATCGGGCCGTGGGCAGGGAAACGCAGCAAAAAACGCATTTTCTGCCTGCCATTGTTGTCAATGGGAAGTCAGAGACAGAAACGCCCGAAGAAAGGGCATTGCGCTTCTTTTTCCCGCATGCGGTTTTTACTGCTCGCAGGAAAAATTTCATGGATTTCAATGGGAGGCACTTTCTGACGTTTTTCGCGAAAAAAACCTCAGTGTGAACTCCCCCTAACACAGGGGCGTAACTACTGCTATAGCAGCCGTAGCGGCTGCTACGGGGCCGCGGCATGAGGGGGCCCGCGTCACCTGCCGGCACGGGCCCCCACCTTGGCCGGAATCTCCGCTAGCTGCCGCTATGGCTGCTACAGCGCGATGCCACGGAACACTACGGCAGAGCAGGGAGTATCTCCCCGCTCTGCCATTAAACATAAGACATGTATCCCCTATCCACAGGATAGGGGATACGTGTGTGATCGCTGGCATTGATAGGGAGAACGGGGGACCGAAAGTCCCCTGAAGTTCTCCATCACAAACCTCGGACTTCCGGGGTCTGTGTCGGCAGCTCCGTAGAAATGAATGGAGCGCCGGTCACACTTGAGCTGCGCAGACACCGGAAGTCAGAGGTGAGTGATGGAGAACTTCGGGGGACTTTCGGTCCCCCGCTCTCCCTATCAATGCCAGCGATCACACATGTATCCCCTATCCTGTGGATAGGGGATACATGTCTTTTGTCTTTTCACACTGTAGGTCGCATTTTTTTGAGTGATTGGGGGTGTATGGCGTTCCCTACAGGGGGGGGGCTGTATAGCGTTCCCTACAGGGGGGGGCTGTAAGGCGTTCCCTACAGGGGGGGCTGTATAGCGTTCCCTACAGGGGGGGCTGTATAGCGTTCCCTACAGGGGGGTCTGTATGGCGTTCCCTAAAGGGGGGTCTGTATGGCGTTCCCTACAGGGGGGGGCTGTATGACTTTCCCTACAGACCCCCCCTGTAGGGAACGCCATACAGAACCCCTGTAGATAACGCCATACAGACCCCACTGTAGATAACGCCATAAAGTCCCCCCTGTAGATAACACCATACAGCCCCCTGTAGATAACGCCATACAGCCCCCCTGTAGATAACGCCATACAGCCCCCTCTGTAGATAGCGCCATACAGTCCCCCCTGTAGATAGCGCCATACAGTCCCCCCTGTAGATAGCGCCATACAGTCCCCCCTGTAGATAGCGCCATACAGTCCCCCCTGTAGATAGCGCCATACAGTCCCCCCTGTAGATAGCGCCATACAGTCCCCCCTGTAGATAGCGCCATACAGTCCCCCCTGTAGATAGCGCCATACAGACCCCCCTGTAGATAGCGCCATACAGACCCCTCTGTAGATAGCGCCATACAGTCCCCCCTGTAGATAACGCCATACAGCCCCCTCTGTTGATAGCGCCATACAGTCCCCCCTGTAGATAACGCCATACAGCCCCCTCTGTAGATATCTTGAGATTCAGTCCTGCTTGATAGGTAACAGTGCAGTAAGCTAAGCATGATAAGATCATCTAAATTATTGCATCTCAGTTGCATGAGTGCTTTGTGTTATATTCAATGATTCAATTTAACCTAAGTCTCTAAATGTGGGCAAAGAAAATAAAAAAACTATACTCACCTCCTCCCTCGCCTCCGTTCACCCGCCGCAGCCCCCATCCTCCTGTCTCGGTCTGTGTTACAAGTGTACAAGGCTGCACTGGTGACGCGCTGCCGATGGCACGTGACCGCTGCTGCCAATAACTCCTCATTGGTGTGCTGCTGAGGACAGTAGTTCCACAGCAAATCGCTGTTGAGGGCATTGATTGGCTGCAGCGGTCATGTGCCATCGACCGCGCGTCACCACAGCAGCTTTGTAAACACAGAAAGGGATAGGGGCTGCGGAGGGGGAACGGAGGCGCCGGAGGAGGTGAGTATAGGTTTTTCATTTTCTTTGCCCACATTTAGGGACTTAGTTTAGATAAGAATTTAACCCGGAAAAAAATGTGTTACTTGTGTTCTAAACTGGTAATAAAATGTACAATATAAATCTTCCTTCATAATTTTTATTAGTAAGGTTTATTTTTATATGCATATATATGTTTAGGTAACTTTGTCGGTATTGGGGGGGGGGGCGGGGGGGCCCTGGCACATTATCTGCACAGGGGCCTTTTGCAGTCTGTGTCCGCCACTGTATATACGGTTATCTGGACAGTCCTGACCTAGAATACGTTTGCTACCTTGAAGTACAGATAAAACATAGCAGCCTTTGTACTCTATTCCCTTCTTTAGCTTAGACACTAATGAATAAAGAGGTTATTTGCTTATCAGGCATCAGTGTCCTTTACCACAGCCGAGACTGAGGCAGCGATCTTCATGTGGGATCGAATAGATTGATTAAATACTTAATCCTGCAGGTAATAGATGGCACTACAAGGTGTTGTCACAGTGATACTTCTGAGCGCTCGTGACCTTCATCCGGCTAGAAACTGGTCAAGGTCAAACCACTAGTGAGTTCAGCTGCACTCGAGTTCTTTAACAAAGAACCCGGGTTAAATTACATAATGGCCCAAATTAAACAGACAACGATCAGGAGTGGAATCTTCAGTATTGAAAAGCCATCATGGCCTCTTGCAGAAGGGCTGGCTCCTGGTGAAATAGATTTTACGCAGCGCCATATGTGATTATATCATCCTATATCAGGACTGTCCAAACTTAGTGTGGGGGGAGGGCACATATGGACTCGGCCGTGGTGGGTGCACCTCATGGTTTGTCGTTGGCATTTTGACCTGTGTACTCTTTTGGGGAATACTGCATAATCCTTCATCATTTTTCTTGCCCTGTTCTCTACTGTGACTTATTTCCCTCACAAGTTTAATGGTATTTTAGCTACAATGCTTTATTATAGCTTGGGAGCAGTAGATATACACACTGCAGATTATATTTCTCTAGCATTATATACAGATTATTATAGCATTAATGTCTTTGTGTTGCTTGACAAACATAGTAGTCACCCAATTTTAATGGCTGAACTGCACTGATGAATTGATTGTCATTGCTTGTTGATGACAAAGAAAAAACTTCATATGTTTTATATACATATTTTGTCTATAAAATCAATGAGTTCAGTCTGACAGTATAAAACACAAGTTTTGATAATAAAGGCAGAGTAAGGTTTATTATTATTATTATATTTAACAATGGGTAATAACTAGTAGCATAATCTGTTTTACTTCTGGACTTGTAATATTATAGTATGTGAAAAAGTAATTAAAATTCAAAATAAGTTTTCTTCTTCTCTTATTTAGTCGCTATATTCGCATTTACTGGGGGTATTACTTTTGATCATCAGATCACCCACCATTGATGGAGACTTGTCCTGCTCCCTAACTGTCCCGCTCAGGAGCTGTCAAGACTTAGAGGGAACATCCCTGGTGTCTAGTGAGTTTCTAATAATATCCCTGGTGTCTCGTGGGTTACTAATAATATACTTGGTGTCTAGTGGATTACTAATAATATCCCTGGTGTCTAGTGGGTTACTGATAACATCCATGGTGTCTAGTGAGTTTCTAATAACATCCCTGGTGTCTAGTGAGTTTCTAATAATACCCCTTGTGTCTAGTGAGTTTCTAATAATATACCTGGTGTCTAGTGAGTTACTAATAATATCCCTGGTGTCTAGTGAGTTTCTAATAATATACCTGGTGTCTAGTGAGTTACTAATAATATCCCTGCTGTCTAGTGGGTTACTAATAATATCCCTGGTGTCTAGTGGGTTACTAATAATATCCCTGGTGTCTAGTGGGTTACTAATAATATCCCTGGTGTCTAGTGAGTTACTAATAATATCCCTGGTGTCTAGTGAGTTTCTAATAATATCCCTGCTGTCTAGTGGGTTACTAATAATATCCCTGGTGTCTAGTGAGTTACTAATAATATCCCTGGCGTCTAGTGGGTTACTAATAACATCCCTGGTGTCTAGTGGGTTACTAATAACATCCCTGGTGTCTAGTGGGTTACTAATAACATCCCTGGTGTCTAGTGGGTTACTAATAACATCCCTGGTGTCTAGTGGGTTACTAATAATATCCCTGGTGTCTAGTGGATTTCTAATAATATCCCTGGTGTCTAGTGGGTTACCGATAACATCCATGGTGTCTAGTGGGTTACTAATAATATACCTGGTGTCTAGTGGGTTACTAATAATATCCCTGGTGTCTAGTGGGTTACTAATAACATCCCTGGTGTCTAGTGGGTTGCTAATAACATCCCTGGTGTCTAGTGGGTTACTAATGATATCCCTGGTGTCTAGTGGATTTCTAATAATATCCCTGGTGTCTAGTGGGTTACCGATAACATCCCTGGTGTCTAGTGGGTTACTAATAATATACCTGGTGTCTAGTGGGTTACTAATAATATCCCTGGTGTCTAGTGGGTTACTAATATTATATTTGGTGTCTAGTGAGTTACTAATAATATCCCCGGTGTCTAGTGGGTTACTAATATTATCTTTGGTGTCTAGTGGATTTCTAATAATATCCCTGGTGTCTAAGCATATTCCAAGTACCTAGGGAGTTAGGGTATGTTCACACGAGGGCGTCCGTAACGGCTGAAATTACGGGGATGTTTCCGCCTGAAAATATCCCCGTAATTTCAGCCGTACCGGCATGTGCAGGCGCTTGAACGCCGCGTCCATTACGAACGTAATTGGCGCTGCTATTCATTGGAGCCAATGAATAACGGCTCCAATTACGGCCAAAGAAGTGACAGGTCACTTCTTTGATGCGGGCGTCTATTTACGCGCCGTCATTTGACAGCGGCGCGTAAATATACGCCTCGTGTGAACAGACAAACGTCTGCCCATTGCTTTCAATGGGCAGATGTTTGTCAACGCTATTGAGGCGCTATTTTCGGACGTAATTCGGGGCAAAAACGCCCGAATTACGTCCGTAATTAGTGCGTGTGAACATACCCTAAATAACAATGCACCTGGTGTCTAGTGGTTTTATAATAATATCTACAGTATTGTGTCCAGTCAATATATAACAATATATTTGATGTAAAGTGTGTTTAACAAATTCCCTGATATCTAGTATTATTTGTGTCTTGTAGGTTTATAATAATAATAATAATAATAATAATAATAATAATAATAATATTCCTGGTATTTACTAAATTTCTAAATACTAACAATAGGGCAGAGCATGGTAAGACAATTTTTTAATTTGCGTCATACATTTGTAACCTTGGTTTTATTGACAACAATGACAACTATTGAATTCCAGGGAAATCCATGAATTAACGGCAAGAGAATTTATTCAGGGGGTGCCAGATCCCTTCCACCAGTAGGCAATATCATGCCTCAGTGACGTATCGTAAAATCTGGAAACTGGACGATCCCTTTAAGGACTTAATAAAACAAGCCAGCTTACATAATGTTTTGTATTGTCTTTGTTCTTTCCTTTGCTGCCCAAGGAAGCTTTGCCTTAAAGAACCGCGGATCAGTTATCTAATCTCCAGGAATACATTTGACTTCTAATTCCTCTCAAAGTCTCAGGTTTTTTCAAGATGATTATTTTCAAGTGCTATTAAAAGACTTGCTGACAAAATGGACTAAAACAACATTGGCAGATATTTCTGAGAGATGTTTTATCTGCTTTCTCTGAACCAAAATTAAACCAAGTAAAATAAATTCTGCAGGAACATTGTCAGTGACCCTAGCTCTTAATCACTTCACGAATCCCTTAAAGGTAAAAATGCATTTATAGAGTCTTCAAGCAAAGCTAAAATATATTTCAATTGTGTTGCTTTGAGCACTAAAAAAAATAAATCAATGAGTTCAGTCTGACAGTAAGGTTTATTATTATTATATTTAATAATGGGTAATAACTAGTAGATCCTGCCCCCTATGTACAAGAATATGACTACTATAATACTGCCCCCTATGTACAAGAATATGACTACTATAATACTGCCTCCTATATACAAGACTATAACTACTATAATACTGCCCCCTATATACAAGAATATGACTACTATAATACTGCCCCTATATACAAGAATCTAACTACTATAATACTGCTCTCTATATACAAGAATATAACTACTATAATACTGCTCCCTATATACAATAATATAACTACTATAATACTGCCCCCCTATATACAATAATATAACTACTATAACACTGCCCCCTATATACAATAATATAACTACTATAACACTGCCCCCTATATACAAGAATATAACTACTATAATCCTGCTCCTATATACAAGATTATAAATACTATAATACTGCTCCTATATACAATAATATAACTAGTATAATACTGCCCCCTATATACAAGAATATAACTAGTATAATACTGCCCCTATATACAAGAATATAACTACTATAATATTGCCCCTATATACAAGAATATAACTACTATGATACTGCCCCTATATACAAGAATATAACTACTATAATACTGCCCCCTATGTACAAGAGTATAACTTCTATAATACTGCCTCATTATACAAGAATATAACTACTATGATACTGCTCCTATATACAATAATATAACTAGTATAATACTGCCCCCTATATACAAGAATATAACTAGTATAATACTGCCCCTATATACAAGAATATAACTACTATAATATTGCCCCTATATACAAGAATATAACTACTATAATACTGCCCCTATATACAAGAATATAACTACTTTAATACTGCCTCCTATATACAAGAATATAACTACTATAATACTGCCCCCTATATACAAGAATATAACCACTATAATACTGCTCCTATATACAAGAATATAACTATTATAATACTGCCTCCTATATACAAGAATATAACTACTATAATACTGCCCCTATATACAAGAATATAACTACTATAATACTGCCCCCTATATACAAAAATATAACTACTATAATACTGCTCCTATAAACAAGACTATAACTACTATAATACTGCCTCCTATATACAAAAATATAACTACTATAATACTGCCCCTATATACAAGAATCTAACTACTATAATACTGCTCTCTATATACAAGAATATAACTACTATAATACTGCTCCCTATATACAATAATATAACTACTATAATACTGCCCCCTATATACAATAATATAACTACTATAATATTGCTCCCTATGTACAAGAATATGACCACTATAATACTGCCCCCTATATACAAGAATATAACTACTATAATCCTGCTCTTATATACAAGAATATAAATACTATAATACTGCTCCTATATACAATAATATAACTAGTATAATACTGCCCCCTATATACAAGAATATAACTAGTATAATACTGCCCCTATATACAAGAATATAACTACTATAATATTGCCCATATATACAAGAATATAACTACTATGATACTGCCCCTATATACAAGAATATAACTACTATAATACTGCTCCTATATACAAGAATATAACTACTATAATACTGCCCCTATATACAAGAATATAACTACTATAATACTGCCCCCTATATACAAGAATATAACCACTATAATACTGCTCATATATACAAGAATATAACTACTATAATACTGCCTCCTATATGCAAGAATATAACTACTATAATACTGCCCCTATATGCAAGAATATAACTACTATAATACTGCTCCCTATATACAATAATATAACTACTATAATACTGCCCCCTATGTACAAGAATATGACTACTATAATACTGCCCCTATATACAAGAATATAACTACTATAATACTGCTCCTATATGCAAGAATATAACTACTATAATACTGCCCCTATATACAAGAATATAACTACTATAATATTGCCCCTATATACAAGAATATAACTACTATAATACTGCCCCTATATATAAGAATATAACTACTATAATACTGCCCAATATATACAAGAATATAACTACTATAATACTGCTCCTATATACAAGAATATAACTACTATAATATTGCCCCTATATACAAGAATATAACTACTATAATACTGCCCCTATATATAAGAATATAACTACTATAATACTGCCCAATATATACAAGAATATAACTACTATAATACTGCTCCTATATACAAGAATATAACTACTATAATACTGCTCATATATACAAGAATATAACTACTATATACTGCCCCTATATACAAGAATATAACTACTATAATACTGCTCCTATATACAAGAATATAACTACTATAATACTGCCCCTATATACAATAATATGACTACTATAATACTGCCCCTATATATAAGAATATAACTACTATAATACTGCCCAATATATACAAGAATATAACTACTATAATACTGCTCCTATATACAAGAATATAACTACTATAATATTGCCCCTATATACAAGAATATAACTACTATAATACTGCCCCTATATATAAGAATATAACTACTATAATACTGCCCAATATATACAAGAATATAACTACTATAATACTGCTCCTATATACAAGAATATAACTACTATAATACTGCCCCTATATACAAGAATATAACTACTATAATACTGCCCCTATATACAAGAATATAACTACTATAATACTGCTCCTATATACAAGAATATAACTACTATAATACTGCCCTCCCTCTATATACAAGAATATAACTACTATATACTGCCCCTATATACAAGAATATAACTACTATAATACTGCTCCTATATACAAGAATATAACTACTATAATACTGCTCCCTATATACAATAATATAACTACTATAATACTGCCCCCTATGTACAAGAATATGACTACTATAATACTGCCCCTATATACAAGAATATAACTACTATAATACTGCTCCTATATGCAAGAATATAACTACTATAATACTGCCCCTATATACACGAATATAACTACTATAATCCTGCTCCTATATACAAGAATATAAATACTATAATACTGCTCCTATATACAATAATATAAGTAGTATAATACTGCCCCTATATACAAGAATATAACTAGTATAATACTGCCCCTATATACAAGAATATAACTACTATAATACTGCCCCTATATATAAGAATATAACTACTATAATACTGCCCAATATATACAAGAATATAACTACTATAATACTGCCCCCTATATACAAGAATATAACTACTATAATATTGCCCCTATATACAAGAATATAACTACTATAATACTGCCCCTATATATAAGAATATAACTACTATAATACTGCCCAATATATACAAGAATATAACTACTATAATACTGCTCCTATATACAAGAATATAACTACTATAATATTGCCCCTATATACAAGAATATAACTACTATAATACTGCCCCTATATATAAGAATATAACTACTATAATACTGCCCAATATATACAAGAATATAACTACTATAATACTGCTCCTATATACAAGAATATAACTACTATAATACTGCTCATATATACAAGAATATAACTACTATATACTGCCCCTATATACAAGAATATAACTACTATAATACTGCTCCTATATACAAGAATATAACTACTATAATACTGCCCCTATATACAATAATATGACTGCTATAATACTGCCCCTATATATAAGAATATAACTACTATAATACTGCCCAATATATACAAGAATATAACTACTATAATACTGCTCCTATATACAAGAATATAACTACTATAATATTGCCCCTATATACAAGAATATAACTACTATAATACTGCCCCTATATATAAGAATATAACTACTATAATACTGCCCAATATATACAAGAATATAACTACTATAATACTGCTCCTATATACAAGAATATAACTACTATAATACTGCTCATATATACAAGAATATAACTACTATATACTGCCCCTATATACAAGAATATAACTACTATAATACTGCTCCTATATACAAGAATATAACTACTATAATACTGCCCTCCCTCTATATACAAGAATATAACTACTATATACTGCCCCTATATACAAGAATATAACTACTATAATACTGCTCCTATATACAAGAATATAACTACTATAATACTGCCTCCTATATACAAGAATATAACTACTATAATACTGCTCCTATATACAAGAATAGAACTACTATAATACTGCACTCTATATACAAGAATATAACTACTATAAGGGCGGGTTCACACGTGGCGGAATTTCACTTAAATTCCGCTGCGGACGCTCCGCAGCGTTAATCCGCAGCGGAGCCGTTTGTCCATTGACTTACACTTTAATTTAGCAGTGTTCGTTTAGACGAGGCGTAAAATTCCGCTGCGGAGCATAGGCTGCGGAGCGGAATTTGGTGTCCGCAGCATGCTCTGTCTGTTGCGGACCAGTGGCGGACTCATGGCGGAATTTCTCCATTGACTTCAATGGAGAGTCAAAATTCCGCAATGAAGTCCGCAGATCTTATGTGTGCTGCGGAGCGTATTGGTTTTACTACCATGACATTTCTTCATTCTGGCTGGACCTATGTATTTCTAGGTCTACGGCCAGACTGAGGAAGTCAATGGGGCTCCCGTAATGACGGGAGCGTTGCTAGGAGACGTCTGTAAATAGTCACTGTCCAGGGTGCTGAAAGAGTTAAGCGATCGGCAGTAACTGTTTCTGCACCCGGGACAGTGACTACCGATCTCAATATACATGTATCTGTAAAAAAATATAAGTTCATATTTACCGAGAACTCCCTGCGTCTGTCTCCAGTCCGGCCTCCCAGGATGACGTTTCAGTGTAAGTGACGGCTGCAGCCAATCACAGGCCAAGCACAGGCTGCAGCGGTCACATGGACTGGCGCGTCATCCAGGGAGGTCGGGCTGGATGCCGAAGGAGGGACGCGTCACCAAGACAACGGCCGGTAAGTATGAAATTCTTTTACTTTCACTAGGGAAAGTGCTGTCCCTTCTCTCTATCCTGCACTGATAGAGAGAAGGGAAGTACTTTTCCCGCAGTCCGCAGCAGCTAGTCCGCATCAATTTTCGGCACATTTTGTGCAGATCCGCAGCAGAATCTGCAACGCAGATTCTGTGCGGCATTGATGCGGACAGTTGCGCAGGAAATCCGCCACGTGTGGTCATGCCCTCATACTGCCTCCTATATACAAGAATATAACTACTATAATACTGCCCCTATATACAAGAATATAACTACTATAATACTGCCCCCTATTTACAAGAATATAACTACTATAATACCACCCCTATATACAAGAATATAACTTCTATAATACTGCCCCTATATACAAGAACATAACTACTATAATACTGCTCCCTATATACAAGAATATAACTACTATAATACTGCCCCCTTTTTACAAGAATATAACTACTATAATACTGCCCCTCTATACACAAGAATATAACTACTATAATACTGCTCCTATATACAAGAATATAACTACTATAATACTGCTCCTATATACAAGAATATAACTACTATAATACTGCTCCTATATACAAGAATATAACTACTATAATACTGCTGCCTATATACAAGAATATAACTACTATAATACTGCCTCCTATATACAAGAATATAACTACTATAATACTGCCCCCTTTTTACAAGAATATAACTACTATAATACTGCATCCTATATACAAGAATATAACTACTATAATACTGCCCCTATATATAAGAATATAACTATTATAATACTGCCCCCTATGAATAAGACTGCTTTACAAATTATTACCTACAATATACTGTATGAAACCAAAGTGTGTTTGTCTTGAGCACTCTTTTGCTTCTATGTGTGCTTTATCTCTCCCTTTTCCTAGTATTCCCCTTGTGTGTATATATATATACATAGTAGTGATTTTCTCTCGTCTGCTGGGAATTTCTATAATGGCCCAAGGGAAAAACTTAAAATCCTTTGCTTTTTTTATGGTAAGATGCTCCAATGTGCACTTCACCAGTGATGCTGTGTGCAGTCAATTACTTATTCAGTTGAAAAGGGCTTTTCAAGGACGGATGTCATTATTCCTTGAGATTGCCCATGGGAAGATGATGCCACAGCAACGGCAATCAATGTCATCGCTCAGGCACCCAGGAGTGGCGACAAACACCGCGTTTAGCTGAGGGCTATTTTGAACGAGAGACCAGATGTCGGTTTTACCAGTGAGGCCGCTGCTAGTGTACGGTATGAGACAGCGAGGGGTCCACAATTGGGTTCTGCTCCGGCCGGACACAGTGTGACTTCATGTGCACCATCCTGACTGATGAATATGACCGTGCAAAGGTTAATGGACTGGCAGGATCATCCTACTAGTAAAATAACCTCATGAATAATACAATGAAATGGACTGTACAGTATATGCAAATGAGTTCTGATATCCTTGGTGGTAATTGCCAATCCATTTACCACGCGGGAACCCCTTTAACATCCTCATCCCTATGACCAGGATGGGTTCCCGCCATCAGGAATTTCAGGGCCCCATACAGCTACATTTTCTGGGCCCCCCTACCGTGGCACCGCCTGTTAACGGTACTCCGTCCAGCACTATAGCATGCTACCCAGGGCCGCCATCAGGGGGGTATTAGGGGTACTGATGTGAGGGGCCCGACCAAACCTAATTGAAAGGGGGGCCCGGCAATTGCCGCGACTTGCCTTTGGTAGAAAAAAAAACAGGCCCCTGCAATGGGGCTCGTTTTTTTCACCAAAGGAATGTCGTGAGCTGCGGGGCCCCCCCTCTCGTCATGGGGGCCGTCAAACACCTCCCGCGTGACCGATCGCGTGCATCCGCAAACTCCCGCGCGTCCACAAGTGCGCACCCGCGACCGCCCGCGCATGCGTCCACTAGCGCGCACCAGCGACCGCATGTACCCGTGACCGCCCGCCCGCGCACCCGCGACCGCCTGGAACCGCGCACCGAATTTTGAGGCAGATTTTGACCTGCCCACACTATCTTGCCGCGTTTTTTGCCCGCGGCGATTCAGGATAGCAGACAAAAAACGGAGCGAAAAATGAATTTTCTGCCTCCCATTAATTTAGATGGGAGGTCAGAGGCGGAACCGCGGCAAGAAAGAACGTGCTGCTTTTTCTTTTTTCCGCGACTGGCTCCCATTGATTTCAGATTAAATCAATGGGAGGCGGTTTTTGAAGTTCTTTGGTGCTGATTCTGACGCAGTGTCCGAGTCAATATCAAGGGCCAAAAACTCTGTGAACTGGGCCTTATTGTTAGGACTTATTCAGACGAACGTGTAATACATCCGTGCAACGTGCGTGATTTTCACGCGCCTCGCACGGACCTATGTTACTCTATGGGGCCGTGCGGACTGTCAGTGATTTTCACGCAGAGTGTGTCCGTGTGTCCGCTGCGTAAAACTCACGACATGTCCTATATTTGTGCATTGTTCGCGCATCACGCACCCATTGAAGTCAATGGGTGCGTGAAAATCCCGCCCAGCACTTCCGCAGCCGTATAAACTATGAATGAAAACAGAAAAGCACCACGTGCTACAAACATACAAACAGAGTGTCATAATGATGGCGGCTGCGCGAAAATTACGCAGCCGCGCATCATACGCTACTGACACACGGAGCTGTTATGGACCTTTTGCATGCGCAAAATGCCACTTTTTTTGCGCGCGCAAAAAGCACACGCTCGTGTGAATCCGGCCTTAGGGTAGGAACACACTAGGCATGAACACTGCGGATTTTATGCAACACATTTTATTGTGGACAATCCGCAGCGTATCACAGTCGCAGCCGAGTGGATGAGATTAGAACAAATCTCATCCACACGCTACAAAAAAAATGGACCTGCAGTGTGGCTTTTGGCTTTTTAAGCTGCAGCGCGTCAATGTATTCTGTGGGATCGCCGCTCCTCTGTTGCGGAAATGCTGCGGTTCTGCCGCAAAAATCATAAATGAGAAAAAAAAAAAGGTACTTTTTTAAATTTATAAAAAAGTTTAGACTTACCCCGGCCGTAGTCATGGTGACGCGATCCTCTATTCTTAGCGCAGCCCCGCCTCCTGTCATGATGTTTCATCCCATGTGACCGCTGCAGCGGTCACATGGTCTACAGCGTCATCCCAGGAGGCGGGGCTACGTTCACATGGGATGAAACGTCACATGCAGCAGTCACATGGGATGAAACGTCATGACAGGAGGCGGGGCTGCGCTAAGAATAGAGGATCGCGTCACCAGGACTACGGCCGGGGTATGTCTAAAATTTTTTATAAATTTAAAAAAGTGCCTTTTTTTTTCTCATTTTGTGATTTTTGCGGCAGAACCGCAGCATTTCCGCAACAGAGGAGCGGCGATTCCACAGAATAAATTGACACGCTGCGGCTTAAAAAGCCAAAAAGCCACACTGCAGGTCCATTATTTTTGCAGCGTGTGGATGACATTTGTTCTAATCTCATCCACTCTGCTGCGTCTGTGATACGCTGCGGATTGTCCACAATAAAATGTGTTGCATAAAATCCGCAGTGTTCATGCCTAGTGTGTTCCTACCCTAAGGCCGGATTCACACAAGCGTGTGCTTTTTGTGCGCGCAAAAAACGTGGCATTTTGCGCATGCAAAAGGTCCATAACAGCTCCGTGTGTCAGCAGCGTATGATGCGCGGTTGCGTGATTTTCGCGCAGCCGCCATCGTTATGACACTCTGTTTGTATGTTTGTAGCACGTGGTGCTTTTCTGTTTTCATTCATAGTTTATACGGCTGCGGAAGTGCTGGGCGTGATTTTCACGCACCCATTGACTTCAATGGGTGCGTGATTCGTCAACCACGCACAAATATAGAACATGTCGTGAGTTTTACGCAACGGACACACGCTACGTGAAACTCACGGACAGTCTGCACGACCCCATAGACTAACACAGGTCCGTGCGAGGCGCGTAAAAATCACGCGCGTTGCACGGACGTATTACACGTTCGTCTGAATAAGCCCTAACAATAAGGCCCAGTTCACAGAGTTTTTGGGCCTTGATATTGACTCGGACACTGCGTCAGAATCAGCACCAAACAACTTCCAAAACCGCCTCCCATTGATTTAATCTGAAATCAATGGGAGCCAGTCGCGGAAAAAAGAAAAAGCAGCACGTCCTTTCTTGCCGCGGTTCCGCCTCTGACCTCCCATCGAAATCAATGGGAGGCAGAAAATGTATTTTTCGCTGCGTTTTTTGTCTGCTGTCCTCAATCGCCACAGGCAAAAAACGCGGCAAAAAAACGCGGCAAGATAGTGTGGGCAGGTCAAAATCTGCCTCAAAATTCTTTAAGGAATTTTGAGGCAGATTTTTTTTTGCCTGCAAAATACTGTGTGAACAGGGCCATACATAAACAACACTTTGAGATAATTTACTCACCGTGTCAGAAGAGCTGCTCCCACTCCAGTCCTCTTCCGGCGATGTCTTCCAGGCGAGGTCTTCGGTCCAGACGTCCAGTCCTTCACCTCCAGCCAGGCTCCAGGTAAGTTTTGACCATGTGTGTCCGGGGCTGCGCGCGCGGGCGATCGCGGGTGCGCGCTTCCGGGCTTTCGCGGGTGCGCGCGTGCACGGTCTCGGGTGCGGGCGTTCGTGGGTGCGCGCTCGCGAGTGCGCCCGCGCGGGAGTTTCCTTGTGCGCGCAATTGGTCGCGCGCGGGCGGACCTTTTGACGGCCCCCCCACGACGAGGGGAGGGGGCCCGCAGCAGCAGCAGCTCACGACATTCTTTTGGTGAAAAAAACGGGCCCCATTGCAGGGGCCCGTTTTTTCCTACCAAAAGAATGTCGCGGCAGTTGCCCGGCCCCCCTTTCAATTAGGTTTGGCCGGGCCCCTCACACCAGTACCCCTAATACCCCCCTGATGGCGGCCCTGCCTATAACATCACTCGGGGTTGCTGTCTTCTGGAGTCCACCTTGCCAGCTGCTAAAGACCACTACGGTTCCATGGAGCCATGGTTGGTATTCACCAGTATTGGTCTAACACAGGACTGATATTCGGAGGAGGTTATTTGCATACAATGCCGGGGCCAACCTGATGGGTGTGTGATCTGTGCAGTCACAGAGGGCACATAAGCCACCCTTGCTGAAGATGTCTTCCTAGATGGTCTGTCACCCGAGGCTTGTGACCTCCAGAATCCTTAGACATTGCATTGCGCTGATATTTGATTATTTTATGTATGTTATCTGGTCACTGTATGGTGGTATGATTTGAGCGCTGTATGGTGGTGTTTACAGTGTGTGGCACTACTACTTAGGCATTGTACAGTGTATTATTTTTGCAGTGTATGGTGGTTATCTGTTATATAAGCAACTGTATTTGGCCAACATCTGGCACTATTATTTTGGCACCACTGTGTATGTTACTAATTCGGCATTGTATGGTTATTTGTGCACTGTATGGCAGTATACCATATTGTTGGTGGGAGCCAACAAAGGGTACCACACAGGGCACCATACAACAAGGCCAACCCTGTAACTAGCACCAAAACCTGTGGCGGAAAAACGGTACAACAGTTTGTTCATGTCTTGTCCATAGGGTACTGGAGCAGCGTACCGGCCCTGGGTCGTAAGTCAATACAATGTTTTTTTGATTTTTTTTTTTTTTTATATATAGGATTATCCACAACAACCCTACACGAAATGATCTTACTATTCAGGGGCGGAGCTGTGACAACCTATTATTTAGACTCATCCCAGTGTTAGAGTTGCTGTTTATGGCTCCAAGATTGGAACATGGTGTATCTCATACACATCTGAGCAAAATGTCAGATGGCTACACAGGTAAAGGGGCCATAAGTATTTGGACAGCTAGCCGATGCTGGCGGCAGATAATCTAATGTCCATGGGCCATCATGGACATTTACAGATCCCAACAAAATTGGGTGGATCTGCCAACAAAAATATCATGACTTTGATCAGCTACAAGAAGTGGCTAGAAAAAAAATCTTTCCTCCGTTACGATAGTAACCAAACCTAAGACTGTACTTTCGGAGAGAACGTTTGACATGAGATTTGGTGCTCTATATTAAAGATAAATGTCACATATAAACTTCACAGCACGTGACGCGGGTGTGACTGACAGGGGTTAAACTTTATCCACTCACTCAATCTTGCACTCACCTTCCACACAGGTTGTAAATTGAGCATAAATCACAACACAACACAACACACACACACCAGACACACAATCTTAAGTACACTGCTTACAAAAAGTATAAATGAGACGACAAAAACACGTAAAACAGTTACAAAATACCAGAAAGACCTAAACACAATCCTTAAATACTCTTCTGCTTTCTTGAGGGTAGTTATAAAGAACCTCAGTCTTGGATCTTACCCCCAAAATGTGAACCACTTTTTATTGTCCGTCATATTTTATACCCACAGTCTTCATTTCGGGTTTCCAGAGCTACCACCAGTTCATTAGGGAATAATGAGGTGTTTGTGAATGGACAGTGAGGTCATAAGATGGAAAAACCGTGAATATTATATAGATCATTGTCCCTTTTATTCACACCATTATGATTCCTCAAGCCTGCCTTGCTACTGTCCGAGCTGCCACAAGTACCCTATAGAAACTATAGACTTTAACCTGCACCCTGTTGGCCAGCTGCCATACCGCCAGGGCAGTACGGCCCAGTGGGTCCACGTACCCAAGGTGACATAAGCATACTAGGATATATATTGCATACTTGGAGTAAGCTGGCCATACACATTAGATAAAATTTGTCTGAACCCGGCGATTTGTCTGAACCCGGCGATATACATTACAAAAATGCAGTAACAAGTGATATCCATTTAATGGGATTCCAAGATGATACGATCGACATTCTATCAAGTGCATGTCATGTTGATTTTAAAGCTGGGCATCCTATGGGCCCTCTGGGCATAGGGGCCCTGTTGCATTGGCGACCTCTGCAACCCTTATTTCTAGGTCACTAAATTACTATTTTTTGTGTTGATAAATACATAAGTAAAATATAGAACGGTTGGTGCAGAATTGTGGAAAGGATGGAATAATGCATCGATAATGGCGAGAAAACGGAATTTAAGTTTTGGTGTTAATAGATATGCAACATAGGCAGAAAAACAGATTGCAAAAAAAATAAAAAAGAATCGGTTTATTCAATTCCTGAAAATCTGTGGGCCCCCGATCGCGCATGAATTATGGAAAAATGTCACTGATTGAATCCAGATTGCCTCATTGCTGCCATTCTTCGGGCTGACCTTTGATGGAGACCCGTCATACTTGATTAGAGCTTTGTCAGATGAAACAGCAGAAAATCCGCGCTGATTTCTATATGTCTCTTCCCGTCTGAAGATACTTTCACTAGAACCAGATCCAAAGAAGAAAAAACATCTCCTCAGGGAGACCTCACATTCTCAACGTCATCACTTTCAGTTCATTTTCTGCCATTACAGCTCCCGTAGGGGGTGCCACCCAGCTCTCCCAATACCTGAATGGCAAATCTGCCCAGTTAATTATTAGCCTTATGGGATTGGGGGGGGTAACTACATCTCTAGTGCTACATTTCCAGAGGTGTCAACCTGGCAGAGCCCTTCACGGGGGATACTCCAGCAGCGGGTTGTGGCAAAAATGGGAGTGATCTTTTCCAGGGGCGTGGCTTATACAGACCAATTAAAAAGTTAAAGTGTGACTCCGCTTTCTAACCTAATTTTCATTAATTACTTAACCCCTTACCGATATCCGCTGTGTATATATACAGCGGAAGTCGAGTAGGGGGAATATGGAGCGGGCTCACGGGCTGAGTCTGCTCCATAGAACAAGCTTGTCGGCTCTGTGTAACATCCGACACTTCAGTGTAACGAGCGGGATCGTTAAACCCCTCGTTTAACTCATCATTTAACCCTTTAGATGCTGCGGTCAATAGTGACCGTAGCATCTAAGTGGTTAGAAACAGGGTGCTACCCACTGATGTTGCATTGCGATGGTTGGCATTGCAGCCTGGGGGCCTAATAAAGCCCACAGGTCTCCCATCTTTGTACTCCTATAGAGCCATACTTTTATCCTGTCGGTACATTAGTATTACAGTATATCATGCAAGCGTTTCAACAATCACTGGTTCAAGTCTCCTAGGGGGACTAGTAAAAAACAGTTGAATACAATTGCTATTAATATATACAGGGTGGGCCATTTATATGGATACACCTAAATAAAATGGGAATGGTTGGTGATATTAACTTCCTGCTTGTGGCACATTAGTATATGGGAGGGGGGAAACTTTTCAAGCTGGGTGTTGACCATGGCGGCCATTTTGAAGTCGGCCATTTTGTATCCAACTTCAGTTTTTTCAATGGGAAGAGGGTCATGTGACACATCAAACTTATCGAGAATTTCACAAGAAAAACAATGGTGTGCTTGGTTTTAACGTTACTTTATTCTTTCATGAGTTATTTACAAGTTTCTGACCACTTATAAAATGTGTTCAAAGTGCTGCCCATTGTGTTGGATTGTCAATGCAACCCTCTTCTCCCACTCTTCACACACTGATAGCAACACCGCAGAAGAAATGCTAGCACAGGCTTCCAGTATCCGTCGTTTCAGTTGCTGCACATCTCGTATCTTCACAGCATAGACAATTGCCTTCAGATGACCCCAAAGATAAAAGTCTAAGGGGGTCAGATCGGGAGGCATTTCTTCTGCGGTGTTGCTATCAGTGTGTGAAGAGTGGGAGAAGAGGGTTGCATTGACAATCCAACACAATGGGCAGCACTTTTAACACATTTTATAAGTGCTCAGAAACTTGTAAATAACTCATGAAAGAATAAAGTAACGTTAAAACCAAGCACACCATTGTTTTTCTTGTGAAATTCTCGATAAGTTTGATGTGTCACATGACCCTCTTCCCATTGAAAAAACTAAAGTTGGATACAAAATGGCTGACTTCAAAATGGCCGCCATGGTCAACACCCAGCTTGAAAAGTTTCCCCCCTCCCATATACTAATGTGCCACAAACAGGAAGTTAATATCACCAACCATTCCCATTTTATTTAGGTGTATCCATATAAATGGCCCACCCTGTATGTATATATATATATATATATTAAAAATTAATGTGCTGTGCCGGGTCAGAATATACCAGGAACGCCAGGAACGCCATCTGCTCTGGAGTTGGATGGTCGAGGCTACACAAGTCAGGTGTGTAATTACTCAACATTACCCCCTTCCCTGCGCAGCCATTTTTAATTTTTTCACTTTTGTTTTTTCCTCCCCACCTTGCAAAAGCCATAACTGTTTTTATTTTTCCATCAATATAGCCATATGAGGGCTTGTTGTTTGCAAAACAAGCTCACACTCCTTAGTCATCCCCCTCTCCCCCTTATCTAACCTGGCGTGCCAACAATATAACAACGCCATTGTCACGGGGCCAGCAGAGGATGGGGTATTGCCAATGAATTTGGCGTGGTGCTAATCCTTGGAGCGGAGTCTAAAGTGTTCTTAGGTTTTCACCCTATAACCTCCATCAATTCTGTGGATTGGCTGAAAAGAATCCCCAGGTCACTACCCCCAGTGTAGTCTTTGTTGGCAGCGGCTGACGTGACGATACGATCAAGAACAGAAGTCGGGGCAGGTGGCAGATCATTGACGATTTAATGGGTCGAAATAGTTAACCCACTAGAAGGTGGAAGCCGTGGGGAACTTGCCCCTTTTATAATCCTATCCTATATATGGGATGGTATATTGACTGCGGGAGCTCCCTGCCCGTTACTTCTCTATGGGAAAAGTTGGGGACTCTGATAACTCCTCTGGACACCATAAAATGTAGTATAAGGTGTTTTTTCTCAGGCCCTTACATCTCATACCTAGATTAGGACCCATGCTGTGGTAACGAAAATATAGTACTGGTAGCAATTGGGGAACTTAAGCTGCAGTAAGTTTATCTGACATCAATGAGGGTGTGTGTCTCCCAAAATGAAGGTGCTGTGGTGCCTTTATCTTGTGGGCCAACACAGACAGCGGGATTCAATTACGTCATCGAGCTGCCTGTGCCTGCACCAGGCCACTAAGAGCCCAAGATGTCAGCAGCCCTGCTCAGATGTTGCGATGCAGTGACGTCATTGCGCCGTGCTGCTGATGTCCAGTAGATACAGTTGAAAGTGGTGCCACTGCCAGGGGGCCTGATGCAGAAACACCGTTTTCTTCTAAGTTTAAAGCGTCTTGCCAGCAATTGTGGCTAATTTTGCCTCACATGAAAAATAAATTCCATGCTGACCCAATAAAGACAATCCGACAATATCCCTGGATCCAGTTTTTCCCTTTCATTAAGAACATATTCTGTGGGGTAGGACATTCTACTCTTACTGCAAAGAACCCTTTCCTTTAGGATATAATGGACTTGCCTTTAATCCACGTATAAATTATATCCCCTGGTTCACTGCACTGTTCTTTCTACTAATAGTTCAATGTGACAAGTATCTGTTGTCCTTCTTTATATCATGTTATAGACTTCTGAGTTAATAGAGGGGGGTCCCTGTTCAGGATTCTCATCTATGAGCCCTGGACGACCTAGCATGCCCATGTATTACATGGAGAATCTATTGATTTTAATGGGCACAGTGCATTGCTTCACTTCTCCTGTGGTGGCGCTGCAGGGAAATTGAACTACCTCATTGCCGCACAGAGTCCAGCATTGAATCACACAGTGTTTAGTAAATCATTGGGGGACCCTTTTTGCAAAAAAGAGATTGTCCAGTGGGCAATCACTTTAAGTAAAATTTTTGCCAACTTTGATTGTATCAGAGACCCCCTCCCCGCTCCATTTATTAATCTGATTGCTCTCCTTGAACCCTCTTCAATTCTCCTTTTTTTTGCAGTTCCCAAAACTATACCCCATAATAAATATGTGAATTCCAGTTGATTTTCATGGGCCTAAATCCCTAAGCAGCACAGAGGGGGTTCAGGAGCTCTATAGAGCATCGCAGGCCCCTTTATTCTGGGAAACTAATGGGGATCTGAGCTCATGGATACTGATGGATGTCATCTACATACCTATCTGATTGACATGTTTACTGATACATTTAGCTGCTCTTCCCCTTTAAATCTCGTGTACAATGTTACCAATTGCGCTATTCTAAATATAAAAGTGTCCAGTTTGTGCTTTAAAAATTCCCATCTAAGATTTGATTGGTCTATTATTGAGATAACGCATTGTACACACGAGTCTTCTCATTGTGAATTCTAACAATTACTTGTATATTGTGTGTACTGTGGCTCTTACGCATATTGTAAATCAAATATTGCCTCTCTGTAAAACCTCAATAAAATGTTATTTATAAAAATAAATAAAAAAATAATCCCATCTAATATTGAAAAACTGGATAAAATAATTTGTATTTCATTTTCTAAATCCGCATTTATTATTAGCTCCTCCGACACATTATAATTGTAACAATGAGATTATAACGTCGAAATCTCCCGGACAGATAAGAGAGCAGTGCCGCCTGATGTCAATCTTCCCACCACACAGCTGTGTTGTATATAAGCCCAGATCTCTGCTGCTTGATAGCGGTACATCGATCATCTAAATATAACCTGCTGCCTGCGATGCTGCACCATCCCCTCCCCCATCGAAGTCCGACCTACAGGCTCACTGGAAATCAATGCGGCAATTGACATGGATCTCATTCTAATCGTTTGATCATTGCTGATTGTGTTAGTACCATAGACAAGTGTTGTTAATAGTAGTTTCCTGGGGTTGTCCAGTTTAGAAAACCCATTTCCATACACCCTATTAGGGAATTCTGGGTTAATAGCGGGGGGGGGGGGGGGTCCTCTTTTCAGGATCCTCATCTCTTGGTCAGAGTGGAGAGCGGTTACATAGAGCGTCTCTCTCTCTCTGGAGGACCTGTCCTGTATTACACACACAACACATTGATATGAATAGACACTGTGTAATACTTCATCTCTCCTGTGGTGGCGCTGCAGGGAAATAGAACACTTACTGACAGATTTCCCCATTGATCATAACTGATCGCTGCAGGTCCCGGCAGGGAGACACTTTGTGATTCGCTTGTTGTCAAGCGACCCATCTAACAAGTAGGGATGGTCCAAAACAGAGAACCCCTTTAAGAAAAATGTCTACAGCCTGGGTAACTGATCAATTGCAGTAAAATTGCAGCATTATCGCTACTCACGTGCAACCTCAATTATTCCCTATAGGCGGAAGATGAAAGATCATAGCTGAAGTCTTTTGAATGTTGTGCAATTTTTTTCCTCTTGGCAAAATTTTTAAGTTGCGTGAGGGTCGTGGAAACCCACTAATTTACACTGTCCATAAAAGTTTGGGGTATAGATCATGGGAAAATTGACTTAATGATGGAATGTTTCAAATTGTAGTACAACTTTCCCCTTAAAGGGAAACATCGAGGTTGTATGTGAGTCGCAATAATGCAACTCACATGTAACGTGATTTCACCGCGATTTGTTGGTGACCGAAAGTTGGCGTGTTATGCTAAACTAATACAACTCAATCATTATCAACTCAACCTTAGCATAATTTGTATCCCTATTAGGCTGGACTCACACGAGCATGTTCGCTCCGCAAAGGACGAAATGTATTTCGGCCGCAAGTCCTGGACCGAACACAGTGCAGGGAGCCGGGCTCCTAGCATCATAGTTATGTACGACGCTAGGAGTCCCTGCCTCTCCATGGAACTACTGTCTTGTACTGAAAACATGATTACAGTACGGGACAGTTGTCCCGCAGCGAGGCAGGGACTCCTAGCGCCGTACATAACTATGATGCTAGGAGCCCAGCTCCCTGCACTGTGTTCGGTCCGGGACTTGCGGCCGAAATACGTTCCGTCCTTTTACGGCCCGAACATGCTCGTGTGAATCCAGCCTTAAACATACGCACACTCTGGACAGTTTTACAGAAAGTCACCATGAAATGTAGACTTCTTGTCACACTACAGTTTTTATTGTCTGACGATCACAGTCTATATTGAATAGCGCAGCAGCCATAAAGTGTGACTCGCTGCCTTCATCCTGGCAGTCACATGGGTGAAGTCGTCATCTAGCCCAGAGCTAAGAAAGAAGTCCTATGTATCAGAGAATTCCTGATCGTCCGGCTCTGGATGTCACCTGTTGGTCTTTGGTGGTGAGTTCTGTTATTTGGGCCTCACACTGGCAACTACATGGGGGGGTCAGTGTTGCACTGGAGAAGCATAAGTGATGATGTAGCTGAGGGGCATCATCAGGGGTTATGGGGGAGTACATTTGTGCGTTTTGTCTGTTTATAGAAAATCCTGGGTCTAACCGGTGTTTTTGACCAATTTGATTCCAGTCGGTGAGTGCAGCTGATGTCTGCGGACATTGTACTAGGAAATATCTCGGTACAGCCCTGCCAGGACCTTCCTCCTCAACCATAGAACTAAACTTCCCTGATCTCCTTGGTTTTTGGGACCTGCAAATGTGGCTATTTTCTAGTAGTCTCCAAAGGAAGAGTCCCCAGAAGCACATAAGAATGGAGCAGAAAAACATTTTTGTCAGACGCATTGTCTGAGCGCAATGTCCGACAATGGAGAGAACCGTGTGGTTTATAAATCGTTAACTTCTTCACTGCCCCGGACCACAAGGAAATGTATAATTAACCCATTCAGTGTCCTCTGACCTAGACCACAAGCCAGAACGGCGGACCTGAGCCCTCCACGTATTACAAGGATGGGCATTCATCTGAATGGCCGACATGTGATAAAACATTTCTACGGCAGGTCCTCGGCCGTTGCAGGAGAAATGTCTGGCTTGCCCGGCAATCTCAGCTGTTTGTCAGGGTTGCCGGGTGCATGAAATGGGTTCTCAGTGCTGAGATGACCCCTTTAATACATTTCACGCAATTGCAACAGTTATGGATTCTGGAGCAATGGGGCATTTTTATTTTTGGCTGGAGATGCGTTTTCATACAATTTACTTGCTATAGACATTATTGGTCAATACATGCACTATATGGACCTATATAGGCGTCACAGCCGTACTATAGGGGATTAGGACCGCTGTGAAGGCTAAGACTAAAGATCCTTATACACTGGCCAATTATCGGGCAAACGCTTGTTCATCGGCTGATCGTATCATTTATCGGCACCAAATTTTGGTGTGTAAACAGGAAGACGTGCTGCCGACATGATAGAAATGTATCTGAACGAGCGATCACAGTAACGATCGCTCGTCCCCATCCACAGCTCCTTGAGAAAGGAGCAAACGAGCGTCGATCAACGAGCTGTCTCATTGATCGGCGCTTGTTTACACGGCCCACGTTGACCGTGTAAGAGGACCCTTAGGCTCCAGAATTGCATGGCAAGGAAATTGTTAATTCTGAGCACTCTACTTAGCACTGCCATCTCTGCTACATTAATACTGAACACAGTGAATATCAGCACTAAAGCCGTCCCCCGGTGTGAATCACCTTCTCACTGAATACACTTTATCGAACGATCGAGACCGCGCCGCTCCCGCTATATATATACAGCACATTGTCCTATATGAGAGCAAATAGTGAGTCCAGTCCTGAAATTATGGCTCTTGAAAAAGTAATTGGGCCACTTAATGGCTTTCAAAATGGAGGTGGCAGCGCCTGTTATTGCCTCGTTCTTGCCGCATTGATTTTTGTGTTTATGTCCGTGCCTTTTTATATAGTTTTATATTACAGTAAATATCATCTCCGTTGTGTTTTTTTGTTAATATCTGCTTGATTTTTAGTATATATACTGTATATATATATTTTAGATTTTGACATTTCCGAGGCGTTTGCTGATAAAAATAAACCTGGCTATAGTGGAGCTAAATGCGGTACAAGATGCCCAGTAGATCCAATATGATATATGGTAAATCTTCTGATATTACAAACATTGAACTATTGATGCTGGATGGAGTGAGTACTTTAGTGTGGTGTGATCGAGTATATGTGTATCTGTGGAGCTGACTCATAGGGCAGTTGAGTAGTTAGACACTTGTGGGGCTGAGAAGCTGAACTGTAGGGTTGTGTAGCGGAGCACCTGTGTGGCTTGGACAAATACCTGTATGGCTGTGGCTGATACAAATTAAGAAATTGGCTATTGGAACTTATCACTTTTTGATTTTTTTGGAGACTTCAGAACTCACCAGTAAGACCATTGAACTTGATACTTGGGGGTTGAGAAAATTGAACTGTAGGGCTCTGGAACTAAACCCTTATAGGACAGAGAAGTTGACTTGTAGGGCTGTAGAGCTGAGAACTTGTGAGGCTGCAGAGCTGACCAGTAGGACCATGGAACTTGATACTTGTAGGACCATGGAGATAGACACTTGTGACCAGTAGGACCATGGAACTTGATACTTGTAGGACCATGGAGATAGACACTTGTGACCAGTAGGACCATGGAACTGGACACTGACACAGGAGCAATGCACTTGTGGGGCTAATATAAAGAATGGAGTTGTTGGACACTTGTGGGGCTGAGAAGCTGAACTGTAGGGTTGTGCTTTTGATCACCTGTCTGGCTTGGACAAATACCTGTATGACTGTGGCTGATACAAATTAAAAAACTAGCCAGTAGGACTGGGGAACTTTTTGCTTGTAGGTCTGTGGAGCTGAGAAGTTTTATAGCTTCAGTTCTCACCAGTATGACCATTGAACTTGATATTGACCCGTTGGACTGTGGAACTGGACGCTAATAGTGCAGAGAATTGACTTGTAGGGCTGTAGAGCTGAGAACTTGTGAAGATGCAGAGATCACCAGTAGGACCATGTAACTCAACACTTGTGGTGCGAGAAGCTGACCTTTTTGGGCTGTGGAGACAGACACTTGTGACTAATAGGACCATGTAACTGGGATTGCGAGAAACTGACCTGTAGGGCAAAGGAGCAATGCACTTGTGGAGCTGATATGAAGAACGTAGTTGTTTGACAGTAGTCAGGCTGAGAAGTTGACCTGTAGGGTTGTGCAGCTGAGAAGTATGGCTTTGGAGATAGCCACTTCTGAAGCTGAGAAGCTGACCAGTAGGACGGTGGAACTAAACACTTGTGGGGCTGAGAATTTAACTTGTAGGGCTATAGAGCTGAGAACTTGTGAAGATGCAGAGATCACCAGTAGGACCATGTAACTCAATACTTGGATCTGATCTGTAGGACTATGGAGACAAATACTTTTGACCAGTAGGACCTGGAACTGGCATTTTGAGAAGCTGACCTGTAGGGCTGTACAGCTGAAGACTTGTGTGACTGGGAAAGATATAGCTTTTATCTGTTGAGATGTCCTGTAGGTCTATGGAGTTGAGCACTTGTGAGGCTGTAGAGCTGACCTGTAGGGCTGAGGGCTGTAGATAGGCACAAAAGTGAGCAGATAGAGATGCCAACAGAGCTCAGTTGGGTCCAGGTGCTCTCCAATCCACTTGTCAGGCGGCCCACTACTCGAAACCTGCCGTCCAAGGGTCCAAATAATCCTGGAGCTGGCCTTGTACCAAACTTTGCACTTGTGAGTCTGAGATGTTGACCTATAGGGCTGTAGTACTGATATGTAGGGCTGTGGTAACGCTCCTCGGAGGTTGTTTTATTTAGTGTACTTCTTTTTGTTTGTTTGTTTGTTTGTTTGTTTGTTTGTTTAATAACCTGGAAAGTTTTATAATCCAGCACCTGTGGGGTCAAGATGAAGAAATGTTTCCATATGTAAAAATGTCTCGGAAGTATTAGATTTAGATCGATCTGTAGCTGCAGGGTATGCTCTGTGCAATGTCTCCATTAAAGTAACAGCCACTTCTCATATAAAGCTGCTGCATATTTATAAGCTGCGGACTTTAGGTGTAGTGTCCCTTTAACAGTTCTCTATCCCCTATATCACTAGACATTTACTTCCCAGAACCTCATATTATGGCAATGATCAGATGCCCCGACCGGGTACACACAGACAACCTGGCACCATGCAGAATGTTAGTTGATATTGGGCTGGTTACAATGTATTGCTTGCTAAGACTGTATATATTCCTGGCGCCATATAAATAAATGACATATACATTCTCCAGAATTTCTCATGAAGATGTAGCTGCTAAAGGACAGACAGCGACATAGTTCAATTTTATGTATTTTGCATAACTACAATACACAATAGTTTGGAGCTGGTCTCATAGCAATCCTTATATTGGATAGATAGATAGATAGATAGATAGATAGATAGATAGATAGATAGATAGATAGATAGATAGATAGATAGATAGATAGATAGATAGATAGATAGATAGAGAGATAGATATGAGATAGATAGATAGATAGAGAGATAGATATGAGATAGATAGATAGATAGATAGATAGATAGATAGATAGATATGAGATAGATAGATAGATAGATATGAGATAGATAGATAGATACAGTGGCGTAACTACCGCCGTAGCAGCAGTAGCGGCTGCTACGGGGCCCGCGGCATGAGGGGGCCCGTGTCGCCCGCCGGCACGGGCCCCCACCATGGCCGGAGGCTCCGCTAGCAGCCGCTATGGCTGCTACAGCGGGACGCCACTGAACACTACGGCAGAGCAGGGAGGTATCTCCCCGCTCTGCCATTAACTGGTTCCCGACCGCTGACTGTATTTTTACGCCCAGCGGTCAGGGACGGGTCCTTAAAACCCGAGCCTTTGACTTTCTACGGCTCGGGTTTTAACTTGCTGCCCGCGCGATTGGGCAGCTGAATGTCGGGTCTCCGGCTGTCAGTGACTGCCGGGGACCCTGAGGAGAGGATAGAAGCAGCTTTCGCTGCTTCTGTCTTCTCTGATCACTTGTACACAGCGCTGAATGCGCGCTGTGTACAGGAATAGAGACAGCAGCAGCGGCGCTGTCTCTATTCCTCCCGGTGATCATGTGACAGGTCACATGATCGCCGGGTGCCGTTAGTGGCAGGCTGCTGCTGGGTCTAACTAGACCCAGCACAGCCCTATTAGTGACAATCGTCACTATGAGAGGGCTGATTTCCCCTGTAACTGGGGCTGCTGTGCAGCTCCAGTTACAGGGGAAAAACATGGTGTAAAAGAAAGAAAAAAAATATATAAAGTTCCCCAAAGGTCTTCTTTGACCTTTGGGGGACAGACCATAGTAAAAAAAAATAGTAAAGTAAAGTGCAAAAAAAATTTAAATAATAAATACACATAAAATACCCACCGCGAAAAAAACGTTCCCCCCGCCAATCATTGTTGTAACACTAGCGCTGACCCAATTACCCTAATATAGACATGTAATATATAAAAATGTACGGTAGACAATGGCGATCACAAATAAAAGGTCTATTTTAGGGTAAAACTATGTTATTACCAAAAAAAAAAATAGCTGAAATGTAAAAAAGCTTATTTTTTTACTATTATTTTCAAACTTTATGAATAAAAATTCTAAAATAGCAAAAAAGGTGTGTATAAAAACGATAAAAAATGAAACCTGCATTGTCTACGGAAAAAACGTCGCAAAAATCACGTCGTTAGCCCAACAAATAAAAAAGTTATAGCCATTTAACTAACACGTGCTAAAAATGGCTAAACGGTGTCTGGTCCTGAAGGAGCAAAATAGAGCAAAAGACATGTATCCCCCCCCCCTCTCCGCAGGACATGTATCCCCTCTCCACAGGACATGTATCCCCCTCTCCACAGGACATGTATCCCCTCTCCACAGGACATGTATCCCCTCTCCACAGGACATGTATCCCCTCTCCACAGGACATGTATCCCCTCTCCACAGGACATGTACCCCCTCTCCACAGGACATGTATCCCCTCTCCACAGGACATGTATCCCCCCCCCCTCTCCACAGGACATGTATTCCCTCTCCACAGGACATGTATCCCCTCTCCACAGGACATGTATCCCCTCTCTACAGGACATGTATCCCCCCCCCTCTCCACAGGACATGTATCCCCTCTCCACAGGACATGTATCCCCTCTCCACAGGACATGTATCCCCTCTCCACAGGACATGTATCCCCTCTCCACAGGACATGTATCCCCCCCCCCTCTCCACAGGACATGTATCCCCCCCCCCTCTCCACAGGACATGTATCCCCCCCCTCTCCACAGGACATGTATCCCCCCCTCTCCACAGGACATGTATCCCCCCCCCTCTCCACAGGACATGTATCCCCCCCCTCTCCACAGGACATGTATCCCCCCCCCTCTCCACAGGACACGTATCCCCTCTCCACAGGATATCCACAGGCAGGGCCGCCATCAGGGGGGTATTAGGGGTAGTGGTGTGAGGGGCCCGGCCAAAACTAATTGAAAGGGGGGCCCGGCAACTGCCTCGACATTCTTTTGGTAGGAAAAAACGGGCCCCTGCAATGGGGCCCGTTTTTTTCACCATAAGAATGTCGTGAGCTGCTGCTGCTGCTGCTGCTGCGGGCCCCCTCCCCTCGTCATGGGGGGCCGTCAAACCGTCCGCCCGATCGCGCGCACCCGATCGCGCGCACAATGAAACTGCCGCGCGTGCGCACTCGCGAGCGCATCCACGAACGCCAGCACTGGAGACCGCCCGCGCGCGCACCCGCGATCGACCGCGCGCGCACCCGCAAACGAAGCGCGCGCACCCGCGACCGGCCGCGCGCGCACCCGCGAACGAAGCGCGCGCAGCCGCGGACACACATGGACAAAACTTACCTGGAGCCTGGCTGGAGGTGAAGGACTGGACGTCTGGACCGAAGACCTCCCCTGGAAGACATCGCCGGAAGAGGACTGGAGTGGGAGCAGCTCTTCTGACAGTGAGTAAATTATCTCAAAGTGTTGTTTATGTATGGCCCTGTTTACACAGTATTTTGCAGGCAAAAAAAAATCTGCCTCAAAATTCCTTAAAGAATTTTGAGGCAGATTTTGCCCTGCCCACACTATCTTGCTGCGTTTTTTTGCTGCGTTTTTTGCTCGCGGCGATTGAGGACAGCAGACAAAAAACGCAGCGAAAAATGCATTTTCTGCCTCCCATTGATTTAGATGGGAGGTCAGAGGCAGAACCGCGGCAAGAAAGGACGTGCTGCTTTTTCTTTTTTCCGCGACTGGCTCCCATTGATTTCAGATTAAATCAATGGGAGGCGGTTTTGGAAGTTTTTTGGTGCTGATTCTGACGCAGTGTCCGAGTCAATATCAAGGCCCAAAAACTCTGCGAACTGGGCCTTATTGTTAGGGCTTATTCAGACGAACGTGTAATACGTCCGTGCAACGTGCGTGATTTTCACGCGCCTCGCACGGACCTATGTTACTCTATGGTGCCGTGCGGACTGTCAGTGATTTTCACGCAGCGTGTGTCCGCTGCGTAAAACTCACGACATGTCCTATATTGGTGCATTGTTCGCGCATCACGCACCCATTGAAGTCAATGGGTGTGTGAAAATCACGCCCAGCACTTCCGCAGCCGTATAAACTATGAATGAAATTAGAAAAGCACCGCGTGCTACAAACATACAAACAGAGTGTCATAATGATGGCGGCTGCGCGAAAATCACGCAGCCACGCATCATACGCTGCTGACACACGGAGCTGTTATGGACCTTTTGCATGCGCAAAACGCCACGTTTTTTGCGCGTGCAAAAAGCACACGCTCGTGTGAATCCGGCCTTAGGGTAGGAACACACTAGGCATGAACACTGCGGATTTTATGCAACACATTTTATTGTGGATAATCCGTAGCGTATCACAGTCGCAGCAGAGTGGGTGAGATATGAACAAATCTCATCCACACGCTGCAAAAATAATGGACCTGCAGTGTGGCTTTTGGCTTTTTAAGCCGCAGCATGTCAATGTATTCTGTGGGATCGGCGCTCCTCTGTTGCGGAAATGCTGCGGTTCTGCCGCAAAAATCACACAAGAGAAGAAAAAAAAGGTACTTTTTTAAATTGATAAAGTTTAGACTTACCCCGGCCGTAGTCCTGGTGACGCGATCCTCTATTCTTAGCGCAGCCCGGCCTCCTGTCATGACGTTTCATCCCATGTGACTGCTGCAGCGGTCACATGGTCTACAGCGTCATCCCAGGAGGCGGGGCTACGTTCAGAAGAGAGAGATGCGGCACCAGGACTACGGCCGGGGCAAGTCTAAACTTTTTTTTCCCTGCAGGATTCCCGCAGCGGACACGCCTCACGAAACCTGCGCCGCTATTTGGTGCGGTTTTGCTGGCGGAATTCCCTGCGGCTCCCGGGATAAGCGGTGTAGTTTTACTCAGCGTATCCGCCTAGTGTGTCCCTTATGATGTCGCTCCTGGAGCTGCTGCCGCTCTCTAAATAGGAAGTTGGTCCAGTAGAATTTGGAATTATTTTTTTTTGTGAACCAGCTTAAAAAAATACAAAACTTTTGTGTTAGGGCCTGTTCACATCACTGTTCGCTTCCGCTCCGGGGTTCCGTCTGAGGTTTCTGTCGGGTGAACCCCGCAACGGAAAGTGAAAGTGATAGCACAGCTTCCGTTTCCATCACCATTAGCGCAGTCGACTGCGCTATTAATTCCGTCCGAAAACCAGCCGGAATGGTGACGAACGGAAACCATTAGCGATGTTTCCGTCACCATTGAGATCAATGGTGACTGAAACGGAAGCTGTGCTGTCACTTTCACTTTCCGTTGCGGGGTTCACCCGACAGAAACCTCAGACGGAACCCCGGAGCGGTGGTTCGTCACCATTCCGGCTGGTTTTCGGACGGAATTAATAGCGCAGTCGACTGCGCTAATGGTGATGGAAACGGAAGCTGTGCTATCACTTTCACTTTCCGTTGCGGGGTTCACCCGACAGAAACCTCAGAAGGAACCCCGGAGCGGAAGTGAACGGTGATGTGAACAGGCCCTAACACAAAAGTTTTGTATTTTTTTAAGCTGGTTCACAAAAAAAAATAATTCCAAATTCTACTGGACCAACTGCCTATTTAGAGAGCGGCAGCAGCTCCAGGAGCGACATCATAAGGGACACACTAGGCGGATATGCTGAGTAAAACTACACAGCTTATCCCGGGAGCCGCAGGGAATTCCGCCAGAAAAACCGCACCAAATAGTGGCGCAGGTTTCGTGAGGCGTGTCCGCTGCGGGAATCCTGCAGGGAAAAAAAAGTTTAGACTTACCCCGGCCGTAGTTTAAGTGACGCATCTCTCTCTTCTGAACGTAGCCCCGCCTCCTGGGATGACGCTGTAGACCATGTGACCGCTGCAGCAGTCACATGGGATGAAACGTCATGACAGGAGGCGGGGCTACGCTAAGAATAGAGGATCGCGTCACCAGGACTACGGCCGGGGCAAGTCTAAACTTTTTTATAAATTTAAAAAAGTGGCTTTTTTTTTTTTTCTCATTTGTGATTTTTGCGGCAGAACCGCAGCATTTCTGCAACAGAGGAGCGGCGATTCCACAGAATACATTGACATGCGACTTAAAAAGCCAAAAAGCCACACTGCAGGTCCATTATTTTTGCAGCGTGTGGATGACATTTGTTCTAATCTCATCCACTCTGCTGCGACTGTGATACGCTGCGGATTTTCCACAATAAAATGTGTTGCATAAAATCCGCAGTGTTCATGCCTAGTGTGTTCCTACCCTAAGGCCGGATTTACACAAGCGTGTGCTTTTTGCGCGCGCAAAAACGTGGCGTTTTGCGCTTGCAAAAGGTCCATAACAGCTCCGTGTGTCAGCAGCGTATGATGCGCGGCTGCGTGATTTTCGCGCAGCCGCCATCATTATGACACTCTGTTTGTATGTTTGTAGCACGCGGTGCTTTTCTGTTTTCATTCATAGTTTATACGGCTGCGGAAGTGCTGGGCGTGATTTTCACCCACCCATTGACTTCAATGGGTGCGTGATGCGCGAACAATGCACAAATATCGGACATGTCGTGAGTTTTACGCAGCGGACACACGGACTCACGCTGCGTGAAAATCACTGACAGTCTGCACGGCCCCATAGACTAACATAGGTCCGTGCGAGGCGCGTGAAAATCACACACGTTTCACGGACGTATTACACGTTCGTCTGCATAAGCCCTAACAATAAGGCCCAGTTCGCAGAGTTTTTGGCCCTTGATATTGACTCGGACACTGCGTCAGAATCAGCACCAAAGAACTTCCAAAACCGCCTCCCATTGATTTAATCTGAAATCAATGGGAGCCAGTCGCGGAAAAAAGAAAAAGCAGCACGTCCTTTCTTGCCGCGGTTCTGCCTCTGACCTGCCATCTAAATCAATGGGAGGCAGAAAATGCATTTTTCGCTGCGTTTTCTGTCTGCTGTCCTCAATCGCCGCAGGCAAAAAACGCGGCAAGATAGTGTGGGCAGGTCAAAATCTGCCTCAAAATTCGGTGCGCGCTTCCAGGCGGTCGCCGGTGCGCATGCGCGGGAGTTTGCGTGGTGCGCGTGATCGGTCGCACGGGCGGCGGTGTTTGACGGCCCCCATGCTACCCAGGGCCGCCATCAGGGGGGGTATTAGGGGTACTGATGTGAGAAGCCCGGCCAAACCTAATTGAAAGGGGGGCCCGCAGCTCATGACATTCTTTTGGTGAAAAAAACGGGCCCCATTGCAGGGGCCTGTTTTTTTTCTACCAAAGGCAAGTCGCGGCAGTTTGCCGGGCCCCCCTTTCAATTAGGTTTGGCCGGGCCTCTCACATCAGTACCCCTAATACCCCCCCTGATGGCGGCCCTGGGTACCATGATATAGTACTGGACGGAGTACCGTTAACAGGCGGTGCCACGGTAGGGGGGCCCAGAAAATGTAGCTGTAGGGGGCCCTGAAATTCCTGATGGCGGCCCTGTCCACAGGACAGGGGATACATGTGTGATCGCTGGCATTGATAGGGAGAACGGGGGACTGAAAGTCCCCCCAATGTTCTCCATCACAAACCTCGGACTTCCGGGGTCTGTGTCGGCAGCTCCATAGAAATGAATGGAGCGCCGGTCGTGCTTGTGCGCATGCGTGACCAGCGCTCCTTTCATTTTTATTGAGCTGCGCAGACGCCGGAAGTCAGAGGTTTGTCATGGAGAAGTTCAGGGGACTTTCGGTCCCCCGTTCTCCCTATCGCTGCCAGCGATCACACATGTATCCCCTATCCTGTGGAGATCCTGTGGAGAGGGGATACATGTATTTTGTAGGACACACTGTAGGTCGCATTTTTTTGGGAGGGGGGACGCTGTATGGCGTTCCCTACAGGGGGGGAGCTGTATGGCGTTCCCTACAGGGGGGGCTGTATGGCGTTCCCTACAGGGGGGGCTGTATGGCGTTCTCTACAGAGGGGCTGTATGGCGTTCCCTACAGGGGGGGCTGTATGGCGTTCTCTACAGGGGGGGCTGTATGGCGTTATCTACAGGGGGGCTGTATGGCGTTATCTACAGGGGGGCTGTATGGCGTTATCTACAGGGGGGCTGTATGGCGTTATCTACAGGGGGGGCTGTATGGCGTTATATACAGGGGGGCTGTATGGCGTTCTCTACAGAGGGGGCTGTATGGCGTTATATACAGGGGGTGCTGTATGGCGTTCTCTACAGGGGGCTGTATGGCGCTATCTACAGAGGGGGCTGTATGGCGTTATATACAGGGGGCTGTATGGCGTTCTCTACAGGGGGATGTATGGCGTTATCTACAGAGGGGAGGCTGTATGGCGTTATCTACAGGGGGGGCTGTAAAAAAGGCACTATCTACAAGGGGGGGGGGTTGTGTGACACCCAGGGGAGGGGGGGGCCCCAGTCAAAAGTTTGCTATGGGGCCCAGTCTTTCCTAGTTACGTAGATAGATAGATAGATAGATAGATAGATAGATAGATAGATAGATAGATAGATAGATAGATAGATAGATAGATAGATAGATAGATAGGTATGAGATAGATAGATAGATATGAGATAGATAGATAGATAGATAGATAGATAGATAGATAGATAGATGATAGATATTTCTAAGAAACCATCAGCATAATTGGTTTAGTGCTTTTTTCCTAAAATAGGTAATTCCTGATAAAACTCTGGGGCTCCATTTCTTTAGTAAAGAACCCAATTTCTCTATGTCCCCTTTCACACACATCCTATTGACCAAAGGAACAACATACAGATCGCCCCCTAGTGGTAGTGTAACCTTGTATTTAAGGGAAAGACTGAATCATTTCCGCTGCTAATGCCCTAAATCCCCCAGTGAAGGTGGCGGCACAAACGTTTTCATGTCAGAATGTCTCATCTTCAATAAAGCGGAAGGAAGATTTTTTTTTTTTTATAAGTGCCCTGGAAATCTAGTAAAAAGCATCCTACTATCTCAGGACGACTCAGGGCATCTTCCTAAAAAATATTGTCCTCTAAGATTCTACCTTCATTGTAGACTCCGATAACGGAAACGCTTGACAGATGTTTGGTGCTGAATGCAGGCTGTCAAGCAGAAAGATATTCCCCTGCAGCATACAGCAGCCTGCAGTCTGGAGCTTATGCTAATTGACTCCTTCCCGGGACAACTCGGAATACGCTGAGAGTTTTTGTTCCTCACTTTCCTAAAAGTTTACATTTTTATTTTAAGTACTCTCCCAAGTCTACTGAGGCAGCAGGGTTACACCTGTGCTACGCAAGGACCATGCATTTGTGCTCAATTGACCTTGACTTGCCCTTGAGTTAAGTAGCATTGCCCAGCAGGGTTGCCCACTGCATCAGTATTTCTGACTGGTGACATCATAGCACTGTGTAGCATAGCTCTTAAAGGGGCACTTCTCTAGAAATTGGTCTAAATATTCTCAATCTCTGTAATGTTCGCAGGTTTAATGACTTTTGGGGGCAGCAGCTAAGGAGACTAGCAAGGATAGCCCCCAAGTACTGAGTAAAGGGGCACATGACTTTTTTTGTCTATACAAATACCTTTATGGGTTTATGGGTAGTGTTTTGCTAAGCGGGGGTGTGGTCTATGAAGTGATGTAACTTCCTGTCTCATTCTCTCTCTAGTAGGTGGAGTTACATTTGTACTTGCAGTTGTCAGTGATCATACTTATCTGATCCGAAATTGCAGTATATATATATTTTTTTTAAGTAGAAATACCTGTCAGTACTTAACATTTTTATTTAAACGGTGTCTCCGCTTTGGACAATCCCTACCTGTTAGGCCGGATTCACACGAGCTTGTGCCTTTTGCGCACGCAAAAAACGCAACGTTTTGCCTGCGCAGAAGGCACTTAACAGCTCCATGTGTCATCATCATATGGTGCGCGGCTGCGTGATTTTCGCGCAGCCGCCACTATTATGACTCTCCCTGGTGCTTTTCTGTTTTCATTCATCCTTTTGACAACTGTTGCGCGAATCACGCTGTTCGCACGGAAGTGCTTCCATGCGACATGCGTTGTATTCACGCACCCATTGACTTCAATGGGTGCGTGATGCACGAAAAACGCCCAAAGAACGGACATGTTGTGACTTTTACGCAGCGGACCAACGCTGCGTAAAAATCACGCACATGTCCGCACGGCCCCATAGACTAATATAGGTCCGTGTGACGCGCGTGAAAATCATGCGCGTTGCACGGACGTATATCCCGTTCGTCTGAATAAGCCCTTAGAAGGATCCATTGACAATTAGTAGATCACAGTGTCCCCCTTCTGGGACCCCCCAGCGATCACCGTAATCTGTTGGGAAACCTGGCAGTAAGTGTTTCATTTCCCTGCAGCGCCACCGCAGGGCAAATGAAGCATTGCACAATGTCTATTCATATCAATGCTTTGTCTGTGTAATACAGGACAGGACGGGTCCTCCAGAGACGCTCTTTGTAACCGCTCTCCAATCTGACCAAGAGATGAGGATCCTGAACAGAGGGGACCCCAATATTAATTCCCGAATTTCCTAATAGGGTGTATGACGATGGGTATTCTAGATGGGACAACCCCTTTAAATGCAATGTACATGTATTGTGTGAATATGTAGAACATGCAGAGACAATTGCTTCTAATTCAAATCTTTTCCAAGGGTCTGAGCTTTTTTCTTTGGTCATTTTTGCTATTATCATGATGTTTAGCAGCAATCAGCTGAGAATTTACCCCGTGGGGCAATGCAAATATTTGTACATAACGAGTTCTGCTACTATAGAAAGAATTATCCATGATAAAAAAAGGCAAAACATCACTTTGTGCGTGCGTGCGTGCGTGCGTGTGTGCGTGTGTTTCAGAACACTCATATGATCAGAAGTAAATTGACTTAGCTTTATACTCCACTCACATCCAGAGCTGCACTCAAACTGGTGCTAGTTTCCTGTTCTTTGGCTGCATGACATCACATCTTACTTCTCCCTACTGCTGATTCAGTTTCTTGTTGTGGTGCATTGTTGGAGATGTAATGTTTAACTAATTAGTAACCTGATGTTGAGAATAGCTATTATAAGGCACTGCACATGTATTGTGTGAATATGTAGAACATGCAGAGACAATTGCTTCTAATTCAAATCTTTTCCAAGGGTCTGAGCTTTTTTCTTTGGTCATTTTTGCTATTATCATGATGTTTAGCAGCAATCAGCTGAGAATTTACCCCGTGGGGCAATGCAAATATTTGTACATAACGAGTTCTGCTACTATAGAAAGAATTATCCATGATAAAAAAAGGCAAAACATCACTTTGTGCGTGCGTGCGTGCGTGTGTGCGTGTGTTTCAGAACACTCATATGATCAGAAGTAAATTGACTTAGCTTTATACTCCACTCACATCCAGAGCTGCACTCAAACTGGTGCTAGTTTCCTGTTCTTTGGCTGCATGACATCACATCTTACTTCTCCCTACTGCTGATTCAGTTTCTTGTTGTGGTGCATTGTTGGAGATGTAATGTTTAACTAATTAGTAACCTGATGTTGAGAATAGCTATTATAAGGCACTGCACATGTATTGTGTGAATATGTAGAACATGCAGAGACAATTGCTTCTAATTCAAATCTTTTCCAAGGGTCTGAGCTTTTTTCTTTGGTCATTTTTGCTATTATCATGATGTTTAGCAGCAATCAGCTGAGAATTTACCCCGTGGGGCAATGCAAATATTTGTACATAACGAGTTCTGCTACTATAGAAAGAATTATCCATGATAAAAAAAGGCAAAACATCACTTTGTGCGTGCGTGCGTGCGTGTGTGCGTGTGTTTCAGAACACTCATATGATCAGAAGTAAATTGACTTAGCTTTATACTCCACTCACATCCAGAGCTGCACTCAAACTGGTGCTAGTTTCCTGTTCTTTGGCTGCATGACATCACATCTTACTTCTCCCTACTGCTGATTCAGTTTCTTGTTGTGGTGCATTGTTGGAGATGTAATGTTTAACTAATTAGTAACCTGATGTTGAGAATAGCTATTATAAGGCACTGCCCCAGGATTTTAGCTGTGCAGTTAGAGAGTGTTTGACAGCAAAGTGCTGACAGTTTCCAAGTGGCAGCCAGAGGAATTCTGAAAGCAGCTTTGTATGTGACTGGAGTATAAAACATGATGCCAGATTAGTACAGGATGGGTGCAGTGAAATATTTGCATAGTGGTAGATATAGTGTGTATAGCAGCCACGGTGCAGTAACCTGATGTAACTACATCCTTTGTAAGGCTCTACCTCATGAACTTAGATTTGCAGTTAGGGGTGTGTTTGACAGCAAAGTGCTGACATATTTCAAATGGCAGTTAGGGAAATTCTGAATGCTGCTTTGTATGTGACTGGAGTATAAAACTTGATCTAACTCCAGTGAAAACATGACTTTTACATTTACATCTGCCCTGTTAATACTAGTTACTAATCAATGGCTCAAATGTCTGTGGCCCTCTGCTTGGCAACAAAGGGCACAGTTTGCAGATAAATCTGGATCCAGCAAACCTCCGGCGTTACCCCTCACATTGACTAGTACTGGTAGCGGGTATTCATAACTAACACCACCTGCCTTGTGCCAGTAAGGGATAGATTTCTGTTAGGGGTTGTACAGGATTTTCAGAAACAGCGCCACACCTGTCCTCAGGTTGTGTGTGGTATCACAGCTCAGTTCCATTTTCTTCAATGGTTGGGTGAGGTGCTGTTCCTGAAATAAATCGTAAAAAAAAAATCACACAAAAAAAATCACTAAAAAAATTAATCACAATAATAATTGCAAAAAAAACACTAAAAAAATCACCAAAAAAATCACAAAAAAAACACTAAAAAAAAAAATCACAAAACAAAATCACTAAAAATTGTTGCCAGAAACAGTGCCACACCTGTCCAGAGGTTTTGTCTGCTATTGCAGATCAACTCTATTGAAGTGATTAGAGCTGAACTGCAATACCAGACCCAACCTGTGGAAAGGTGTGGCACTGTTTTTGGAAGATATAAGCAATGTTTTTCGAATCCTGTACAAAACTTTTTTGGTGGGACTGGAATAGGGTACTGGCCCTTTAAAAATTGACCATTGCTTGAATTTTCTAACCATTTTTGCATTATCCAATGAAGTTGTTCTACTTGACTCTTCCTAAAATAAATATAAATGGTTGAGCAATGTCACAGGTGGCGGGGGTCGTCACGCTTATTATGTTCTGTACAAGAGATTGCCGCTGATCCCCAGTACAAACACAACAAGCAGCAGGTCTCCATAAACACGGGACAAACAAACACGGGCAGACGCAACGTTAATTAATTCCCCTAAACTTGCCGGTCATTCAGCTCCGGACACGATGATCCCTCCACTCTGACATTACCCTACAAGGACACAAACAGCGACGAGGGGAGTATTATATAAGGGGAAGCCGAAACAATGTAACAAATAATAACATTTATTATTGTACCATCTGTCGCATAAAGTCCCGGCAGAATTCATCCAGCGCACGGTTTCCTGAGTGAGGCGATGAATATAAATCAGGGAAAATTCATGGGGATTCGGACACAATGCAGAAATTTCTAGCAAATAATGTATGAAATACAAAGACATTAAAATATCCATCTAGACTTCCCCGCAATACATGACGTCTTCTCCTAACCCTGATGAACTCCATATGTGTCATATAGGGGGAATGTGCGCAGTAAATGAGGGATTATATGCTGTCATTCAAACATGCGATAATGCAATGTAATGTAATAAAATATATAATATAAAATGGAGTAGGCTGGTATAACCTGGGTATCTTCTGTATATAATTATATATGTACAGCTGGTATAAGTTATACATCTTCTTGTATATAGTGATATGGAGCATGCTGGTATAACCTGGGCATCTTCTGTATATAATTATATATGTACAGCTGGTATAAGTTATACATCTTCTTGTATATAGTGATATGGAGCATGCTGGTATAACCTGGGTATCTTCTGTATATAATTATATATGTACAGCTGGTATAAGTTATACATCTTCTTGTATATAGTGATATGGAGCATGCTGGTATAACCTGGGTATCTTCTGTATATAATTATATATGTACAGCTGGTATAAGTTATACATCTTCCTGTATATAGTGATATGGAGCATGCTGGTATAACCTGGGTATCTTCTGTATATAATTATATATGTACAGCTGGTATAAGTTATACATCTTCTTGTATATAGTGATATGGAGCATGCTGGTATAACCTGGGTATCTTCTGTATATAATTATATATGTACGGCTGGTATAAGTTATACATCTTCTTGTATATAGTGATATGGACATGCTGGTATAACCTGGGTATCTTCTGTATATAATTATATATGTACAGCTGGTATAAGTTATACATCTTCCTGTATATAGTGATATGGAGCATGCTGGTATAACCTGGGTATCTTCTGTATATAATTATATATGTACAGCTGGTATAAGTTATATATCTTCTTGTATATAGTGATATGGAGCATGCTGGTATAACCTGGGTATCTTCTGTATATAATTATATATGTACGGCTGGTATAAGTTATACATCTTCTTGTATATAGTGATATGGACATGCTGGTATAACCTGGGTATCTTCTGTATATAATTATATATGTACAGCTGGTATAAGTTATACATCTTCCTGTATATAGTGATATGGAGCATGCTGGTATAACCTGGGTATCTTCTGTATATAATTATATATGTACAGCTGGTATAAGTTATACATTTTCCTGTATATAGTGATTTGGAGCATGCTGGTATAATCTGGGTATCTCCTGTATATAATTATATATGTACAGCTGGTATAAGTTATACATCTTATTGTATATAGTGATATGGAGCATGCTGGTATAACCTGGGTATCTTCTGTATATAATTATATATGTACAGCTGGTATAAGTTATACATCTTCTTGTATATAGTGATATGGAGCATGCTGGTATAACCTGGGTATCTTCTGTATATAATTATATATGTACAGCTGGTATAAGTTATACATCTTCTTGTATATAGTGATATGGAGCATGCTGGTATAACCTGGGTATCTTCTGTATATAATTATATATGTACTGCTGGTATAAGTTATACATCTTCTTGTATATAGTGATATGGAGCATGCTGGTATAACCTGGGTATCTCCTGTATATAATTATATATGTACAGCTGGTATAAGTTATACATCTTCCTGTATATAGTGATATGGAGCATGCTGGTATAACCTGGGTATCTTCTGTATATAATTATATATGTACAGCTGGTATAAGTTATACATCTTCTTGTATGTAGTGATATGGAGCATGCTGGTATAACCTGGGTATCTTCTGTATATAATTATATATGCACAGCTGGTATGTTATACATCTTCCTGTATATAGTGATATGGAGCATGCTGGTATAACCTGGGTATCTTCTGTATATAATTATATATGTACAGCTGGTATAAGTTATACATCTTCTTGTATATAGTGATATGGAGCATGCTGGTATAACCTGGGTATCTTCTGTATATAATTATATATGTACAGCTGGTATAAGTTATACATCTTCTTGTATATAGTGATATGGAGCATGCTGGTATAACCTGGGTATCTTCTGTATATAATTATATATTTACAGCTGGTATAAGTTATACATCTTCTTGTATATAGTGATATGGAGCATGCTGGTATAACCTGGGTATCTTCTGTATATAATTATATATGTACAACTGGTATAAGTTATACATCTTCTTGTATATAGTGATATGGAGCATGCTGGTATAACCTGGGTATCTTCTGTATATAATTATATATGTACACCTGGTATAAGTTATACATCTTCTTGTATATAGTGATATGGAGCATGCTGGTATAACCTGGGTATCTTCTGTATATAATTATATATGTACAGCTGGTATAAGTTATACATCTTCTTGTATATAGTGATATGGAGCATGCTGGTATAACCTGGGTATCTTCTGTATATAATTATATATGTACACCTGGTATAAGTTATACATCTTCTTGTATATAGTGATATGGAGCATGCTGGTATAACCTGGGTATCTTCTGTATATAATTATATATGTACAGCTGGTATAAGTTATACATCTTCTTGTATATAGTGATATGGAGCATGCTGGTATAACCTGGGTATCTTCTGTATATAATTATATATGTACAGCTGGTATAAGTTATACATCTTCTTGTATATAGTGATATGGAGCATGCTGGTATAACCTGGGTATCTTCTGTATATAATTATATATGTACAGCTGGTATAAGTTATACATCTTCTTGTATATAGTGATATGGAGTATGCTGGTATAACCTGGGTATCTTCTGTATATAATTATATATGTACACCTGGTATAAGTTATACATCTTCTTGTATATAGTGATATGGAGCATGCTGGTATAACCTGGGTATCTTCTGTATATAATTATATATGTACTGCTGTTATAAGTTATACATCTTCTTGTATATAGTGATATGGAGCATGCTGGTATAACCTGGGTATCTTCTGTATATAATTATACATGTACAGCTGGTATAAGTTATACATCTTCTTGTATATAGCGATATTGAGCATGCTGGTATAACCTGGGTATCTTCTGTATATAATTATATATGTACAGCTGGTATAAGTTATACATCTTCTTGTATATAGTGATATGGAGCATGCTGGTATAACCTGGGTATCTTCTGTATATAATTATATATGTACAGCTGGTATAAGTTATACATCTTCTTGTATATAGTGATATGGAGCATGCTGGTATAACCTGGGTATCTTCTGTATATAATTATATATGTACAGCTGGTATAAGTTATACATCTTCTTGTATATAGTGATATGGAGCATGCTGGTATAACCTGGGTATCTTCTGTATATAATTATATATGTACAGCTGGTATAAGTTATACATCTTCTTGTATATAGTGAGATGGATCATGCTGGTATAACCTGGGTATCTTCTGTATATAATTATATATGTACAGCTGGTATAAGTTATACATCTTCTTGTATATAGTGATATGGAGCATGCTGGTATAACCTGGGTATCTTCTGTATATAATTATATATGTACAGCTGGTATAAGTTATACATCTTCTTGTATATAGTGATATGGAGCATGCTGGTATAACCTGGGTATCTTCTGTATATAATTATATATGTACAGCTGGTATAAGTTATACATCTTCTTGTATATAGTGATATGGAGCATGCTGGTATAACCTGGGTATCTTCTGTATATAATTATATATGTACAGCTGGTATAAGTTATACATCTTCTTGTATATAGTGATATGGAGCATGCTGGTATAACCTGGGTATCTTCTGTATATAATTATATATGTACAGCTGGTATAAGTTATACATCTTCTTGTATATAGCGATATGGAGCATGCTGGTATAACCTGGGTATCTTCTGTATATAATTATATATGTACTGCTGGTATAAGTTATACATCTTCTTGTATATAGTGATATGGAGCATGCTGGTATAACCTGGGTATCTTCTGTATATAATTATATATGTACAGCTGGTATAAGTTATACATCTTCTTGTATATAGTGATATGGAGCATGCTGGTATAACCTGGGTATCTTCTGTATATAATTATATATGTACAGCTGGTATAAGTTATACATCTTCTTGTATATAGTGATATGGAGCATGCTGGTATAACCTGGGTATCTTCTGTATATAATTATATATGTACACCTGGTATAAGTTATACATCTTCTTGTATATAGTGATATGGAGCATGCTGGTATAACCTGGGTATCTTCTGTATATAATTATATATGTACAGCTGGTATAAGTTATACATCTTCTTGTATATAGTGATATGGAGCATGCTGGTATAACCTGGGTATCTTCTGTATATAATTATATATGTACAGCTGGTATAAGTTATACATCTTCTTGTATATAGTGATATGGAGCATGCTGGTATAACCTGGGTATCTTCTGTATATAATTATATATGTACAGCTGGTATAAGTTATACATCTTCTTGTATATAGCGATATGGAGCATTCTGGTATAACCTGGGTATCTTCTGTATATAATTATATATGTACACCTGGTATAAGTTATACATCTTCTTGTATATAGCGATATGGAGCATGCTGGTATAACCTGGGTATCTTCTGTATATAATTATATATGTACTGCTGGTATAAGTTATACATCTTCTTGTATATAGTGATATGGAGCATGCTGGTATAACCTGGGTATCTTCTGTATATAATTATATATGTACACCTTGTATAAGTTATACATCTTCTTGTATATAGTGATATAGAGCATGCTGGTATAACCTGGGTATCTTCTGTATATAATTATATATGTACTGCTGGTATAAGTTATACATCTTCCTGTATATAGTAATATGGAGCATGCTGGTATAACCTGGGTATCTTCTGTATATAATTATATATGTACAGCTGGTATAAGTTATATATCTTCTTGTATATAGTGATATGGAGCATGCTGGTATAACCTGGGTATCTTCTGTATATAATTATATATGTACAGCTGGTATAAGTTATACATCTTCTTGTATATAGTGATATGGAGCATGCTGGTATAACCTGGGTATCTTCTGTATATAATTATATATGTACAGCTGGTATAAGTTATACATCTTCCTGTATATAGTGATATGGAGCATGCTGGTATAACCTGGGTATCTTCTGTATATAATTATATATGTACAGCTGGTATAAGTTATACATCTTCTTGTATATAGTGATATGGAGCATGCTGGTATAACCTGGGTATCTTCTGTATATAATTATATATGTACAGCTGGTATAAGTTATACATCTTCTTGTATATAATGATATGGAACATGCTGGTATAACCTGGGTATGTCCTGTATATAATTATATATATATATATACAGCTGGTATAAGTTATACATCTTCTTGTATATAGTGATATGGACCATGCTGGTATAACCTGGGTATCTTCTGTATATAATTATATATGTACAGCTGGTATAAGTTATACATCTTCTTGTATATAGTGATATGGAGCATGCTGGTATAACCTGGGTATCTCCTGTATATAATTATATATGTACAGCTGGTATAAGTTATACATCTTCTTGTATATAGTGATATGGAGCATGCTGGTATAACCTGGGTATCTTCTGTATATGATTATATATGTACAGCTGGTATAAGTTATACATCTTCCTGTATATAGTGATATGGAGCATGCTGGTATAACCTGGGTATCTTCTGTATATAATTATATATGTACAGCTGGTATAAGTTACACATCTTCTTGTATATAGTGATATGGGGCATGCTGGTATAACCTGGTTATCTTCTGTATATAATTATATATGTACAGCTGGTATAAGTTATACATCTTCCTGTATATAGTAATATGGAGCATGCTGGTATAACCTGGGTATCTTCTGTATATAATTATATATGTACAGCTGGTATAAGTTATATATCTTCTTGTATATAGTGATATGGAGCATGCTGGTATAACCTGGGTATCTTCTGTATATAATTATATATGTACAGCTGGTATAAGTTATACATCTTCTTGTATATAGTGATATGGAGCATGCTGGTATAACCTGGGTATCTTCTGTATATAATTATATATGTACAGCTGGTATAAGTTATACATCTTCCTGTATATAGTGATATGGAGCATGCTGGTATAACCTGGGTATCTTCTGTATATAATTATATATGTACAGCTGGTATAAGTTATACATCTTCTTGTATATAGTGATATGGAGCATGCTGGTATAACCTGGGTATCTTCTGTATATAATTATATATGTACAGCTGGTATAAGTTATACATCTTCTTGTATATAATGATATGGAACATGCTGGTATAACCTGGGTATGTCCTGTATATAATTATATATATATATATACAGCTGGTATAAGTTATACATCTTCTTGTATATAGTGATATGGACCATGCTGGTATAACCTGGGTATCTTCTGTATATAATTATATATGTACAGCTGGTATAAGTTATACATCTTCTTGTATATAGTGATATGGAGCATGCTGGTATAACCTGGGTATCTCCTGTATATAATTATATATGTACAGCTGGTATAAGTTATACATCTTCTTGTATATAGTGATATGGAGCATGCTGGTATAACCTGGGTATCTTCTGTATATAATTATATATGTACAGCTGGTATAAGTTATACATCTTCTTGTATATAGTGATATGGAGCATGCTGGTATAACCTGGGTATCTTCTGTATATAATTATATATGTACAGCTGGTATAAGTTATACATCTTCTTGTATATAGTGATATGGAGCATGCTGGTATAACCTGGGTATCTTCTGTATATAATTATATATGTACAGCTGGTATAAGTTATACATCTTCTTGTATATAGTGATATGGAGCATGCTGGTATAACCTGGGTATCTTCTGTATATAATTATATATGTACAGCTGGTATAAGTTACACATCTTCTTGTATATAGTGATATGGGGCATGCTGGTATAACCTGGTTATCTTCTGTATATAATTATATATGTACAGCTGGTATAAGTTATACATCTTCCTGTATATAGTAATATGGAGCATGCTGGTATAACCTGGGTATCTTCTGTATATAATTATATATGTACAGCTGGTATAAGTTATATATCTTCTTGTATATAGTGATATGGAGCATGCTGGTATAACCTGGGTATCTTCTGTATATAATTATATATGTACAGCTGGTATAAGTTATACATCTTCTTGTATATAGTGATATGGAGCATGCTGGTATAACCTGGGTATCTTCTGTATATAATTATATATGTACAGCTGGTATAAGTTATACATCTTCCTGTATATAGTGATATGGAGCATGCTGGTATAACCTGGGTATCTTCTGTATATAATTATATATGTACAGCTGGTATAAGTTATACATCTTCTTGTATATAGTGATATGGAGCATGCTGGTATAACCTGGGTATCTTCTGTATATAATTATATATGTACAGCTGGTATAAGTTATACATCTTCTTGTATATAATGATATGGAACATGCTGGTATAACCTGGGTATGTCCTGTATATAATTATATATATATATATACAGCTGGTATAAGTTATACATCTTCTTGTATATAGTGATATGGACCATGCTGGTATAACCTGGGTATCTTCTGTATATAATTATATATGTACAGCTGGTATAAGTTATACATCTTCTTGTATATAGTGATATGGAGCATGCTGGTATAACCTGGGTATCTCCTGTATATAATTATATATGTACAGCTGGTATAAGTTATACATCTTCTTGTATATAGTGATATGGAGCATGCTGGTATAACCTGGGTATCTTCTGTATATAATTATATATGTACAGCTGGTATAAGTTATACATCTTCTTGTATATAGTGATATGGAGCATGCTGGTATAACCTGGGTATCTTCTGTATATAATTATATATGTACAGCTGGTATAAGTTATACATCTTCTTGTATATAGTGATATAGAGCATGCTGGTATAACCTGGGTATCTTCTGTATATAATTATATATGTACAGCTGGTATAAGTTATACATCTTCTTGTATATAGTGATATGGAGCATGCTGGTATAACCTGGGTATCTTCTGTATATAATTATATATGTACACCTGGTATAAGTTATACATCTTCTTGTATATAGTGATATGGAGCATGCTGGTATAACCTGGGTATCTTCTGTATATAATTATATATGTACAGCTGGTATAAGTTATACATCTTCTTGTATATAGTGATATGGAGCATGCTGGTATAACCTGGGTATCTTCTGTATATAATTATATATGTACAGCTGGTATAAGTTATACATCTTCTTGTATATAGTGATATGGAGCATGCTGGTATAACCTGGGTATTTTCTGTATATAATTATATATGTACACCTGGTATAAGTTATACATCTTCTTGTATATAGTGATATGGAGCATGCTGGTATAACCTGGGTATCTTCTGTATATAATTATATATGTACAGCTGGTATAAGTTATACATCTTCTTGTATATAGTGATATGGAGCATGCTGGTATAACCTGGGTATCTTCTGTATATAATTATATATGTACAGCTGGTATAAGTTATACATCTTCTTGTATATAGTGATATGGAGCATGCTGGTATAACCTGGGTATCTTATGTATATAATTATATATGTACAGCTGGTATAAGTTATATATCTTCTTGTATATAGTGATATGGAGCATGCTGGTATAACCTGGGTATCTTCTGTATATAATTATATATGTACAGCTGGTATAAGTTATACATCTTCTTGTATATAGTGATATGGAGCATGCTGGTATAACCTGGGTATCTTCTGTATATAATTATATATGTACAGCTGGTATAAGTTATACATCTTCCTGTATATAGTGATATGGAGCATGCTGGTATAACCTGGGTATCTTCTGTATATAATTATATATGTACAGCTGGTATAAGTTATACATCTTCTTGTATATAGTGATATGGAGCATGCTGGTATAACCTGGGTATCTTCTGTATATAATTATATATGTACAGCTGGTATAAGTTATACATCTTCTTGTATATAATGATATGGAACATGCTGGTATAACCTGGGTATGTCCTGTATATAATTATATATATATATACAGCTGGTATAAGTTATACATCTTCTTGTATATAGTGATATGGACCATGCTGGTATAACCTGGGTATCTTCTGTATATAATTATATATGTACAGCTGGTATAAGTTATACATCTTCTTGTATATAGTGATATGGAGCATGCTGGTATAACCTGGGTATCTCCTGTATATAATTATATATGTACAGCTGGTATAAGTTATACATCTTCTTGTATATAGTGATATGGAGCATGCTGGTATAACCTGGGTATCTTCTGTATATGATTATATATGTACAGCTGGTATAAGTTATACATCTTCCTGTATATAGTGATATGGAGCATGCTGGTATAACCTGGGTATCTTCTGTATATAATTATATATGTACAGCTGGTATAAGTTACACATCTTCTTGTATATAGTGATATGGGGCATGCTGGTATAACCTGGTTATCTTCTGTATATAATTATATATGTACAGCTGGTATAAGTTATACATCTTCCTGTATATAGTAATATGGAGCATGCTGGTATAACCTGGGTATCTTCTGTATATAATTATATATGTACAGCTGGTATAAGTTATATATCTTCTTGTATATAGTGATATGGAGCATGCTGGTATAACCTGGGTATCTTCTGTATATAATTATATATGTACAGCTGGTATAAGTTATACATCTTCTTGTATATAGTGATATGGAGCATGCTGGTATAACCTGGGTATCTTCTGTATATAATTATATATGTACAGCTGGTATAAGTTATACATCTTCCTGTATATAGTGATATGGAGCATGCTGGTATAACCTGGGTATCTTCTGTATATAATTATATATGTACAGCTGGTATAAGTTATACATCTTCTTGTATATAGTGATATGGAGCATGCTGGTATAACCTGGGTATCTTCTGTATATAATTATATATGTACAGCTGGTATAAGTTATACATCTTCTTGTATATAATGATATGGAACATGCTGGTATAACCTGGGTATGTCCTGTATATAATTATATATATATATATATATATACAGCTGGTATAAGTTATACATCTTCTTGTATATAGTGATATGGACCATGCTGGTATAACCTGGGTATCTTCTGTATATAATTATATATGTACAGCTGGTATAAGTTATACATCTTCTTGTATATAGTGATATGGAGCATGCTGGTATAACCTGGGTATCTCCTGTATATAATTATATATGTACAGCTGGTATAAGTTATACATCTTCTTGTATATAGTGATATGGAGCATGCTGGTATAACCTGGGTATCTTCTGTATATAATTATATATGTACAGCTGGTATAAGTTATACATCTTCTTGTATATAGTGATATGGAGCATGCTTGTATAACCTGGGTATCTTCTGTATATAATTATATATGTACAGCTGGTATAAGTTATACATCTTCTTGTATATAGTGATATGGAGCATGCTGGTATAACCTGGGTATCTTCTGTATATAATTATATATGTACAGCTGGTATAAGTTATACATCTTCTTGTATATAGTGATATGGAGCATGCTGGTGTAACCTGGGTATCTTCTGTATATAATTATATATGTACACCTGGTATAAGTTATACATCTTCTTGTATATAGTGATATGGAGCATGCTGGTATAACCTGGGTATCTTCTGTATATAATTATATATGTACAGCTGGTATAAGTTATACATCTTCTTGTATATAGTGATATGGAGCATGCTGGTATAACCTGGGTATCTTCTGTATATAATTATATATGTACAGCTGGTATAAGTTATACATCTTCTTGTATATAGTGATATGGAGCATGCTGGTATAACCTGGGTATTTTCTGTATATAATTATATATGTACACCTGGTATAAGTTATACATCTTCTTGTATATAGTGATATGGAGCATGCTGGTATAACCTGGGTATCTTCTGTATATAATTATATATGTACAGCTGGTATAAGTTATACATCTTCTTGTATATAGTGATATGGAGCATGCTGGTATAACCTGGGTATCTTCTGTATATAATTATATATGTACAGCTGGTATAAGTTATACATCTTCTTGTATATAGTGATATGGAGCATGCTGGTATAACCTGGGTATCTTATGTATATAATTATATATGTACAGCTGGTATAAGTTATACATCTTCTTGTATATAGTGATATGGAGCATGCTGGTATAATCTGGGTATCTTCTGTATATAATTATATATGTACACCTGGTATAAGTTATACATCTTCTTGTATATAGTGATATGGAGCATGCTGGTATAACCTGGGTATCTTCTGTATATAATTATATATGTACTGCTGGTATAAGTTATACATCTTCTTGTATATAGTGATATGGAGCATGCTGGTATAACCTGGGTATCTTCTGTATATAATTATATATGTACAGCTGGTATAAGTTATACATCTTCTTGTATATAGTGATATGGAGCATGCTGGTATAACCTGGGTATCTTCTGTATATAATTATATATGTACAGCTGGTATAAGTTATACATCTTCTTGTATATAGTGATATGGAGCATGCTGGTATAACCTGGGTATCTTCTGTATATAATTATATATGTACAGCTGGTATAAGTTATACATCTTCTTGTATATAGTGATATGGAGCATGCTGGTATAAGCTGGGTATCTTCTGTATATAATTATATATGTACAGCTGGTATAAGTTATACATCTTCTTGTATATAGTGATATGGAGCATGCTGGTATAACCTGTGTATCTTCTGTATATAATTATATATGTACAGCTGGTATAAGTTATACATCTTCTTGTATATAGTGATATGGAGCATGCTGGTATAAGCTGGGTATCTTCTGTATATAATTATATATGTACAGCTGGTATAAGTTATACATCTTCTTGTATATAGTGATATGGAGCATGCTGGTATAACCTGGGTATCTTCTGTATATAATTATATATGTACACCTGGTATAAGTTATACATCTTCTTGTATATAGTGATATGGAGCATGCTGGTATAACCTGGGTATCTTCTGTATATAATTATATATGTACACCTGGTATAAGTTATACATCTTCTTGTATATAGTGATATGGAGCATGCTGGTATAACCTGGGTATCTTCTGTATATAATTATATATGTACTGCTGGTATAAGTTATACATCTTCTTGTATATAGTGATATGGAGCATGCTGGTATAACCTGGGTATCTTCTGTATATAATTATATATGTACAGCTGGTATAAGTTATACATCTTCTTGTATATAGTGATATGGAGCATGCTGGTATAACCTGGGTATCTTCTGTATATAATTATATATGTACAGCTGGTATAAGTTATACATCTTCTTGTATATAGTGATATGGAGCATGCTGGTATAACCTGGGTATCTTCTGTATATAATTATATATGTACAGCTGGTATAAGTTATACATCTTCTTGTATATAGTGATATGGAGCATGCTGGTATAACCTGGGTATCTTCTGTATATAATTATATATGTACAGCTGGTATAAGTAATACATCTTCCTGTATATAGTGAGATGGAGCATGCTGGTATAACCTGGGTATCTTCTGTATATAATTATATATGTACAGCTGGTATAAGTTATACATCTTCTTGTATATAGTGATATGGAGCATGCTGGTATAACCTGGGTATCTTCTGTATATAATTATATATGTACAGCTGGTATAAGTTATACATCTTCTTGTATATAGTGAGATGGAGCATGCTGGTATAACCTGGGTATCTTCTGTATATAATTATATATGTACAGCTGGTATAAGTTATACATCTTCTTGTATATAGTGATATGGAGCATGCTGGTATAACCTGGGTATCTTCTGTATATAATTATATATGTACAGCTGGTATAAGTTATACATCTTCTTGTATATAGTGATATGGAGCATGCTGGTATAACCTGGGTATCTTCTGTATATAATTATATATGTACAGCTGGTATAAGTTATACATCTTCTTGTATATAGTGATATGGAGCATGCTGGTATAACCTGGGTATCTTCTGTATATAATTATATATGTACAGCTGGTATAAGTTATACATCTTCTTGTATATAGTGATATGGAGCATGCTGGTATAACCTGGGTATCTTCTGTATATAATTATATATGTACAGCTGGTATAAGTTATACATCTTCTTGTATATAGCGATATGGAGCATTCTGGTATAACCTGGGTATCTTCTGTATATAATTATATATGTACACCTGGTATAAGTTGTACATCTTCTTGTATATAGCGATATGGAGCATGCTGGTATAACCTGGGTATCTTCTGTATATAATTATATATGTACTGCTGGTATAAGTTATACATCTTCTTGTATATAGTGATATGGAGCATGCTGGTATAACCTGGGTATCTTCTGTATATAATTATATATGTACAGCTGGTATAAGTTATACATCTTCTTGTATATAGTGATATGGAGCATGCTGGTATAACCTGGGTATCTTCTGTATATAATTATATATGTACAGCTGGTATAAGTTCTACATTTTCTTGTATATAGTGATATGGAGCATGCTGGTATAACCTGGGTATCTTCTGTATATAATTATATATGTACAGCTGGTATAAGTTATACATCTTCTTGTATATAGTGATATGGAGCATGCTGGTATAACCTGGGTATCTTCTGTATATAATTATATATGTACACCTGGTATAAGTTATACATCTTCTTGTATATAGTGATATGGAGCATGCTGGTATAACCTGGGTATCTTCTGTATATAATTATATATGTACAGCTGGTATAAGTAATACATCTTCCTGTATATAGTGATATGGAGCATGCTGGTATAACCTGGGTATCTTATGTATATAATTATATATGTACAGCTGGTATAAGTTATACATCTTCCTGTATATAGTGATATGGAGCATGCTGGTATAACCTGGGTATCTTCTGTATATAATTATATATGTACAGCTGGTATAAGTTATACATCTTCTTGTATATAGTGATATGGAGCATTCTGGTATAACCTGGGTATCTTCTGTATATAATTATATATGTACAGCTGGTATAAGTTATACATCTTCTTGTATATAATGATATGGAACATGCTGGTATAACCTGGGTATGTCCTGTATATAATTATATATATATATATACAGCTGGTATAAGTTATACATCTTCTTGTATATAGTGATATGGACCATGCTGGTATAACCTGGGTATCTTCTGTATATAATTATATATGTACAGCTGGTATAAGTTATACATCTTCTTGTATATAGTGATATGGAGCATGCTGGTATAACCTGGGTATCTCCTGTATATAATTATATATGTACAGCTGGTATAAGTTATACATCTTCTTGTATATAGTGATATGGAGCATGCTGGTATAACCTGGGTATGTCCTGTATATAATTATATATATATATATATACAGCTGGTATAAGTTATACATCTTCTTGTATATAGTGATATGGACCATGCTGGTATAACCTGGGTATCTTCTGTATATAATTATATATGTACAGCTGGTATAAGTTATACATCTTCTTGTATATAGTGATATGGAGCATGCTGGTATAACCTGGGTATCTCCTGTATATAATTATATATGTACAGCTGGTATAAGTTATACATCTTCTTGTATATAGTGATATGGAGCATGCTGGTATAACCTGGGTATCTTCTGTATATGATTATATATGTACAGCTGGTATAAGTTATACATCTTCCTGTATATAGTGATATGGAGCATGCTGGTATAACCTGGGTATCTTCTGTATATAATTATATATGTACAGCTGGTATAAGTTACACATCTTCTTGTATATAGTGATATGGGGCATGCTGGTATAACCTGGTTATCTTCTGTATATAATTATATATGTACAGCTGGTATAAGTTATACATCTTCTTGTATATAGTGATATGGAGCATGCTGGAATAACCTGGGTATGTCCTGTATATAATTATATATATATATATATATACAGCTGGTATAAGTTATACATCTTCTTGTATATAGTGATATGGACCATGCTGGTATAACCTGGGTATCTCCTGTATATAATTATATATGTACTGCTGGTATGTTATATATCTTCTTGTATATAGTAATATGGAGCATGCTGGTATAACCTGGGTATTTTCTGTATATAATTATGTATGTACTGCTGGTATAAGTTATACATCTTCCTGTATACAGTAATATGGAGCATGCTGGTATAACCTGGGTATCTTCTGTATATAATTATATATGTACAGCTGGTATAAGTTATACATCTTCCTGTATATAGTGATATGGAGCATGTAGGTATAACCTGGGTATCTTCTGTATATAATTATATATGTACAGCTGGTAGAAGTTATACATCTTCTTGTATATAGTGTTATGGAGCATGCTGGAATAACCTGGGTATGTCCTGTATATAATTATATATGTACAGCTGGTATAAGTTATACATCTTCCCTGTATATAGTGATATGGAACATGCCGGTATAACCTTGGTATCTTCTGTATATAATTATATATGTACAGCTGGTATAAGTTATACATCCTCTTGTATATAGTGATATGGAGCATGCTGGTATAACCTGGGTATCTCCTGTATATAATTATATATGTACAGCTGGTATAAGTTATACATCCTCTTGTATATAGTGATATGGAGCATGCTGGTATAACCTGGGTATCTCCTGTATATAATTATATATGTACAGCTGGTATAAATTATACATCTTCTTGTATATAGTGATATGGAGCATGCTGGTATAACCTGGGTATCTTCTGTATATAATTATATATGTACAGCTGGTAGAAGTTATACATCTTCTTGTATATAGTGATATGGAGCATGCTGGTATAACATGGGTATCTTCTGTATAATTATATATGTACAGCTGGTATAAGTTATACATCTTCTTGTATATAGTGATATGGAGCATGCTGGTATAACCTGGGTATCTTCTGTATATAATTATATATGTACAGCTGGTATAAGTTATACATCTTCTTGTATAAGAAGATGCTGGTATATGGAACATGCTGGTATAACCTGGGTATCTTCTATATATAATTATATATGTACAGCTGGTATAAGTTATACATCTTCTTGTATATAGTGATATTTAGCATGCTGGTATAACCTGGGTATCTTCTGTATATAATTATATATGTACAGCTGGTATAAGTTATACATCTTCTTGTATATAGTGATATGGAGCATGCTGGTATAACCTGGGTATCTTCTGTATGTAATTATATATGTACAGCTGGTATAAGTTATACATCTTCTTGTATATAGTGATAATGAGCATGCTGGTATATCCTGGGTATATTCTGTATATAATTATATATGTACAGCTGGTATAAGTTATACATCTTCTTGTATATAATGATATGGAACATGCTGGTATAACCTGGGTATGTCCTGTATATAATTATATATATATATACAGCTGGTATAAGTTATACATCTTCTTGTATATAGTGATATGGACCATGCTGGTATAACCTGGGTATCGTCTGTATATAATTATATATGTACAGCTGGTATAAGTTATACATCTTCTTGTATATAGTGATATGGAGCATGCTGGTATAACCTGGGTATCTCCTGTATATAATTATATACGTACAGCTGGTATAAGTTATACATCTTCTTGTATATAGTGATATGGAGCATGCTGGTATAACCTGGGTATCTTATGTATATGATTATATATGTACAGCTGGTATAAGTTATACAGCTTGTTGTATATAGTGATATGGAGCATGCTGGTATAACCTGGGTATCTCCTGTATATAATTATATATGTACAGCTGGTATAAGTTATACATCTTCTTGTATATAGTTATATGGAGCATGCTGGTATAACCTGGGTATCTTCTGTATATGATTATATATGTACAGCTGGTATAAGTTATACAGCTTGTTGTATATAGTGATATGGAGCATGCTGGTATAACCTGGGTATCTTCTGTATATGATTATATATGTACAGCTGGTATAAGTTATACAGCTTGTTGTATATAGTGATATGGAGCATGCTGGTATAACCTGGGTATCTCCTGTATATAATTATATATGTACAGCTGGTATAAGTTATACATCTTCTTGTATATAGTTATATGGAGCATGCTGGTATAACCTGGGTATCTTCTGTATATAATTATATATGTACAGCTGGTATAAGTTATACATCTTCCTGTATATAGTGATATGGAGCATGCTGGTATAACCTGGGTATCTTCTGTATATGATTATATATGTACAGCTGGTATAAGTTATACAGCTTGTTGTATATAGTGATATGGAGCATGCTGGTATAACCTGGGTATCTTCTGTATATAATTATATATGTACAGCTGGTATAAGTTATACATCTTCTTGTATATAGTGATATGGAGCATGCTGGTATAACCTGGGTATCTTCTGTATATAATTATACATGTACAGCTGGTATAAGTTATACATCTTCTTGTATATAGTGATATGGAGCATGCTGGTATAACCCGGGTATCTTCTGTATATAATTATATATGTACAGCTGGTATAAGTTACACATCTTCCTGTATATAGTGATATGGACGATGCTGGTATAACCTGGGTATCTTCTGTATATAATTATACATGTACAGCTGGTATAAGTTATACATCTTCTATATAGTGATATGGAGCATGCTGGTATAACCTGGGTATCTCCTGTATATAATTATATATGTACAGCTGGTATAAGTTATACATCTTCTTGTATATAGTGATATGGAGCATGCTGGTATAACCTGGTTATCTCCTGTATATAATTATATATGTACAGCTGGTATAAGTTATACATCTTCTTGTATATAGTGATATGGCGCATGCTGGTATAACCTGGGTATCTTCTGTATATAATTATATATGTACTGCTGGTATAAGTTATACATCTTCTTGTATATAGTGATATGGAGCATGCTGGTATAACCTGGGTATCTTCTGTATATAATTATATATGTACAGCTGGTATAAGTTATACATCTTCTTGTATATAGTGATATGGAGCATGCTGGTGTAACCTGGGTATCTTCTGTATATAATTATACATGTACAGCTGGTATAAGTTATACATCTTCTTGTATATAGTGATATGGAGCATGCTGGTATCAGAATCTGAATGAGCTGTCACTATCAGAAGTTATTCGTTTTCCAAGCATTCTCTGTGCGCTGTGTCTTAGAATTCCGGGGCAGCTGTAGGTGAGTCATGATGCCGCATGGCAGTGACTATCCTCGAGACAAGTGAGATCGACATTGTGTCTCAATAAACCAGAAATGATATGGTAAATGTATTTTTTCAGACCTTGAGTTCTGAGTTATAGTAAAGAATTCAATGGTTATGAATGAGCCTCTGTAACGCATTGTCTGCAGTGCTGGAAATATGGACCCACAACCTGGTCAAATCTGTGGAATCTGTGGCCTCACATTATTCGCCAGTCATATATATCAGGCCTCGTGAGTCTTCTACACTTGAAGAGAAATATTGATTATAGACTTATTATAATGGGCAATATCATTTTAAAGGAGTTGCCCGGCTTAGAAAGCCGATATGCAAATAACCTATTAAGGAATTCTTACTAGGACCCCCATCTATTACCTAGAGTAGAGATCAGGACCCCCGTCTATTACCCAGAACAAAGATCTGCTAGAAAGATCCGGAGGACCTGGCATGTCCATGCATTACATGGGCAGACTTTTGATTTTAATGAGAACTGTGTAATACCTCATTTTCCCTGTGGTGGTGCTGCAGGGAAATTGAATACTTTCTGCCGGACTCCTTCACAGATTACAGCTGATCAAAAGAGGTTACAGCAGTAGGACATGCTGTGATCTGTTTATCTTCAGGGGATTCTTGAAATAAAAATGTGGACAATTCCTTTAAGGCAAAAACGGACAGCTGAACCTGCATATGTTAATAATCTGATGTAATAACCAATGTATTAGTGATTTTTTCAGACGTAGGTGGGTCATATAACAGTATTAAACTCAAGCCCAACATTTTACCATTATTTTACATCTATAAATAGTTTTAAACCTACAAACTTCTAAATATTTTTTTATACTACAATCACATCCAGAGCTGCATTTAATTTTCTACTAATAGCTCTCAAGCTGCAAGCCCCAACTTTTAAATACTGCAATCCTCCACACACCCCAGCTGAGTTGATACTATATGGAACGCTCTCTGATGTGTTGCATTTTGAGAGAAGTAGTGTTGATTGCAGGTACAGTAATCTAATTTTCAGCTAGACAGTTCCTCAGCTTATTTTTTTTTTTTTTTGGGGGGGGGGGGATATTATTATCATCTAATAAATATATTCTGAAATTGCATTACAATTCTGTATCAATACATTCCATGGATGTGTCTGTCATGTGACTTCTCGTGCGCTCAAGTCCCCGGCTGCGGTTGTCGTTCCTGATTTCCATATTCTTGTGTAATCTTTTTCAGCTTCTCTTGCTTGAGGAGGTGTAACCTAAAACAAACCTGGGCATCACGGAAAGGAAATATATGTAAATCACTTCCTGTGACCGCTTGATTACACATGGCTACATGTGCTCAAATGGTGGTCACCGGGACAGGAAGTCACGTGGTTGCTAGGCAACCTGAGCTCACCACTTATAGAATACACTAAGGGAAGCTGCAAGAAGAGAAATAAACAGATTCTGCCGAGGACTACAGTACTAATTATACTATGTGTATGTGGTTACGGCAGCGGAGTTAATCGTTAACATCCCTTTAAATCTTGCGGTTTTCTAGTTACCACCGTTATGTTATAGAGGTCTAATAAAATGCAGGCAGCAGGCCTGGAGCTACTCTGTAGATAATTATAAAAGCTCCGACTTCTATCTGCTGCGTGACGTCTCACATTTCTTAATTGTCTTAGACCCCGGAACTGACCGGGTCCTATACAAATAATAGCAGAGAGCGCTCTCCATAGTCTCTACGTTAACATCCATATGGGAAGGGCGACGACGTCGGGGTCCACAGCAAATATAAGACTCTCCGTTCTTCCTGTTGTCAAATGGCCCCTCCAGCATCTTGACGGTGTCTCTATTGAGGTTTCATTCCCTCCCTGCCCCCGATTTACCCTTTTTATAGTAAAAATGCATAAATAGGAGATTTGTTCTTTACAGTAGAAGATCAGGTATGAGGTGCCTACTGGACCGATGACTTGTATCTGTATCGTCTGCGGTCGCAGACCGCAGACTCCTATCTTCCTGCAGACGTCATCCTCCCCAGAGATGCCAGCACATGCGGCCGTCCTGTCCTGCGGTGACCACTAGGGTGCGCGCTCGAGCTCATTCCCAGCCTCAATGAGCCAGAGCGCATACATGTGTGAGATTGAGCTGATTACTCCCAGATCACCCTGCCTCTTCCTTTTTGCCTGAGCGTTGTTTGTACCTACCCGTGTCTGTCTTTGTAATGGTCCCTTGAGTGTTTTCCAGTTCCAGTGTTCCCGTTCCTGCTACCTGTATCCCGTGCCATCTTGTTCCAGTGCCGTGTAGAGTTGGAGTCGTGTTGTGCTGTATATTACGCCTGTCTTGTTACACCACGCCTGGTGTCTGCCTGCTGCCAAGGTCCCATCCGAGCCTATCCTGCTACTGTCTGAAGTTACCACCTATACGAACTATAGACTTTGACTTGTACCCTGTTGGCTGCCATACCGTCAAGGCGGTACGGCCCAGTGGGTCCACAATACCCACAGATCGTGACAGTATCTATGGCCCTGACTGGACGCTACTTGTAACAAAAAATCTGTTTGTGGATGGTCATAATAGTCCAGGGGCGTTAACCAAGTTCATCCCTTCCTCACTCTGTCTCCTGTCCATAACTTTTACAGCCAACAATTAGCCATAAGGAGAAAAGTCAAGGAGACTCAGATAGGACACCAATCTGTTACACCTTCCGACCTGGTGTCTATCTTCAGTCTCTTTCCCACATCGCAATAGCCAACATGTAGAGACGTTTATAGAGATTTTCCGGGAAGTGACATTTTTTTCTTAGGGGCTGCAAATGAAATAAATAAAACAAAAAAAAAATTCTTAGGCCCCATGCACAGGACCATAATTGCAGATCAAAATACTGATCCCTTAATTTCTATGGTGCACAGACACCTTCCCGTATATTTACAGGAAGGTGTCCGGGCGTAGAAAGCATCCGTAAAAAACAGGACATATTTTTTTTATTTTACGGACCGCGCTCCCATACTTTATAATGGGAGCACGGCCCGCAAATGCGGGTGACTGTCTGCGGCCGGCCATGCCTGTAATCATGGACCATGATTACGGACACGGCCGTGTGCAGGGGGCCTTACCTATCCTTGTCCTTGGCGATCCAGTGCTGTCGCTCCGATGACAGTCCCTGTGGCTGTTTACATGTACGTAGCATGTCACAGCTGCAGCCAATCAGAGGACTCGGTGGGACTCAGTGGCCATGTGTTGTATCTCAGGCATTATGCCAAAAATACGATTTGTCACCAGAGAGCCCCGCTGAGATCTTTGATTGGCTACAGCGGTCACATGCTACATGCATCTAAACAACCACCAGGGCTGTCACCGGAGCGACAGCGCTGGATCGCCATGGGCAAGGATAGGTAAGGATTGCTTTTTTTGGCTCAGTTCACACTGAGTTTTTTTACGCTGATTTTTACGCGAAAACCACGTCTTAATCAGCGGCAAAAAAAGGTCTCCGACACCCTTGCATGCCCTCGAGTATCAACTAAAAACACCTCCCCCAAACCCCACCAAGAGAGGACTTCATGTCTTAGAAGGAGGGTGTAACCAGCGTCTGGTACCATCTTTGCAACACAGAGAAAAGAGAACCTGTCTTGTCTATTACCAGCTCTAATAGCCAATCAGCATCAAGAAAACGTTATTAGCTCATTGTGCTGTTGTTGGATCGGCGCTCCCCTTACGCTGATCCGAAGATGACAAAATCACCTATATGGCATAAAGAGTCGGGGGTCTTGTAGACCTGTAGTGGCAGTCATTGCTGCTTAAGTAGACCTATGCAAACAATTTATTTATTTTTAAATAAAAATGGCAGTGTGATTGGTCCAACTTTGTAATTACATTCTATTAAAAATTATTTTTACTTGTTGAGATACAGCTGCTTTGTATCCTGTATACAGAGCAGCTGTATCGTGCGCTGAAACCAGTGACAGCGGGTCCTGCGTGTCTCTGACAGTTCATAACTTAGATGTGATAGATAACAGATGGATTGGACCCGCTGACACTGAACTTCAGGACTCAGCACTAGATATAGCTGCTCTGTATAAGGGATACCAAGCAGCTGTATCTCAAAAAGTAAAAATATGTTTTAATAAAATGTAATACCAACGTTGCACCAATCGCACACTGATACACGTTTTTATGTAAGAAAAAAATGTTGCTTTCAAAGTGAACATATCCTTTAAGTTGCAGTGATACCAGGCTGATCACCCGGAGGCCACATTCTGAATGGGGTTGTCTCTGATAAGATAACCTCATTTAGGGGTCTTGTCTGGGGTCTGAAACAATTATGGGGTCCGGTCTGAGGTCTGATTCATTTTGGGATCTGGAGTCTGAATTACTTTAGGAGTCTGGTCGGCAAGTGTGCCCTCACCCTAACTTTCAGGTGGATCTGGTTACGCCCCTGACTTGCTGGATCTTGTGACCGGAATTTTCATCAAGCAAAGAGACGAATGTTGGAGGATAAATTATAAATCTTCATCTCTTCCCTGTATTGTGATGGTCACACAAGGACATTACCCCCCCCCCCCCCCCCATTGTACATTAATGACAATTATCTGCCAGTGACTATATGAGATGTGATACGTTCCCTTGTTTGCGCCCTTATTATGTTTACCGGACACGCTGTCAGGGCCCCCGGCAAACTGAGATGTATTTTTTTAATCTTCTGCTGGAGAAAGATAAAGTATCCTGACACTGCCGCGCTGGCGGTCATATATATATATATACAGTCGCCTCTGAGCCTCTATTTGTAAACAAGAGATATGAGTAGAGTAGCAGATGAATGAGCCCCTCCAAATACGACCCATAGTTTTCTGTTTGATCCTGAGGGTATGTTCACACGGTTCACAAAAAACGTCTGAAAATACGGAGCTGTTTTCAAGGGAAAACAGCTCCAGATTTTCAGCCGTTTTTTAATCAAACTAGCGTTTTTCACAGCGTTTTTACAGCCGTTTTTGGAGCTGTTTTTCTATTGAGTCAATGAAAAACGGCTCCAAAAACGGTTTAAGAAGTGACATGCACCTCTTTTTACAGGGTGCCTTTTTACGCGTTGTTTTTCGAAAATGAGGCGTAAAAAACACGCCCCGTGGGAACAGAATGCCGTATTTCCCATTGAAATCAGATGTTTGTAGGCGTTCTGCTTACGATTTTTCAGTGTCTTTTCAGGGCGTTTACGGCCCAAAAAACAGCCAAAAAACAGCCGTGTGAATATACCCTAAGTCTTAATAGAGTCATCGAATAATGCGTCCTTTTTCATAAAACTCATAAACTTTGATGCCAAGGCAAAACTTGAATGCCCTATGCCTGTATAAAACAAATTTACCATCAAATAACCACCGATTTACATGTAATGTTGAGCAACTTTGCAAATACTTTGTTTTACTGATCTTTAGTTACATCATGGTTATACTCCATCCACATCCAGAGCTGCACTCAAAATTGTTCTGGCTGCAATTTGGAACCTGTCAGCACTGTGCTGACTGTCCCACCCCTAATTTAGCTGAGATCCCGGGACAGTGCATTTTAATAGATGATGCCTTTTATTACTACGGTACAGCGGCTACATCTCTCACATTGGCCACAACAGAGCATGCCCAGAAACTGAACCAGCAGTGACATGGGTAGGAATAAAGCAGGAGAGCTAATAAGGAACTAGAATGTAAATCTGGATGTGAATGGAGCATAACGTGAACTCATTTTTACACCAATTAGATGAGTATTTTAAAATTATTTCATTATTTACATCATGTCTAATACTCTAGTCACATCCAGAGCTGCAATCAGGAATTCTCTGTCAGGAATGTGCTGACTTACACTAACTGTATAGTTGTGATTCAGGTGCTGGGCATTGTATATTTTGCAACATCGTAGTACAGTACAGTGGCTGGTATAAACATTTCTAACATAAGACACTATAACAGAGCATGCTCACTACAGCAGGAAGATTCAGGGTGATATACAGTTATGAAGCCAGAGAGCAGACTGAAACAGTTACTGCCTTCTTGTAGCTCTATTGCCATATAACCTCATATCTCCCTGATACCCAGAGGCATAGCTAGGTTCTCCAGCACCTACCTAGCACCCGGGGCAAAGATTCAGTTTGTTCCCCCCCCCCCCCCCCACGAACCCCTTTCCCGACATCTCCTTCTCCCTCGCCATGTTTGTTTTCCCTAACAATCAATGTGGTGTCATTTTTTCCCATATTTTTTTTAATGTAACTCGAGCATAAAGCCATTTGTCCATTTTACAAGCAATATAGTTCTATATAAAACACCAGAACCTAGCTCATTACATTTAAACAGCACAAGAACATAGCTCATTACATATATACAGCACCTTCCAAGCTCATTACATTTAAACAGCACCAGAACCAAGCTCATTACATATATACAGCACCAGAACTAAGCTCATTACATATATACAACACCAGAATCAAGCTCATTACATATATACAGCACCACAACAAAGCTCATTACATATATACAGCACCAGAACTAAGCTCATTACATATATACAACACCAGAATCAAGCTCATTACATATTTACAGCACCAGAACCAAGCTCATTACATATAAACAGCACCAGAACAAAGCTCATTACATATATACAACACCAGAATCAAGCTCATTACATATATACAGCACCAGAACAAAGCTCATTACATTTAAACAGCACCAGAACCAAGCTCATTACATATATACAACACCAGAATCAAGCTCATTACATATATACAACACCAGAACAAAGCTCATTACATATATACAACACCAGAATAAAGCTCATTACATATATACAGCACCAGAACCAAGCTCATTACATATATACAGCACCAGAACAAAGCTCATTACATATATACATCTCCAGAACCAAGCTCATTACATATATACAGCACCAGAACTAAGCTCATTACATATATACAGCAACAGAGCCAAGCTCAGTACATATATACAGCACCAGAACTAGGCTCATTACATATATACAGCAACAGAACCAAGCTCATTACATATATACAGTACCAGAACAAAGTTCATTACATATATCCACCACCAGAACCAAGCTCAATACATATATACAACACCAGAACCAATCTCATTACATATATGCAACACCAGAACCAAGTTCATTACATATATACAGCATCAGAACAAAGATCAGTAGATATGTACAGCACCATACCCATACTCAGTACATATATACAGCACCAGAAAAAAGCTCAATACATATATACAGTGCCAGAACAAACAAACACAGCTCAATTTAGTGCAACCCCTGCAGTATAGGTTTGCACTAAATTGTATACAGCTCCCAGCATGGCCCAAACAATGATAAGGATATGCTGGGAGTTGTGGTTTCACAAAAAAATCATACCACCCATCATTTCGCTGCAGATCATACAGTGACTACAGTGCTGATTAGAGGCAGAATAAACATTTACATTAAGTGACTCACCAGTGACAATCTCAGATTCTAGTTCTTCTTTTTCTCTTTTTTTCTTCATCCGGTCCAGACCTCTATGGTGACTTCTCCCGGTCCTAGCCCATTTCTGCAGTTTGCAACTCAGATGTCTTCAGCTTCTCACTGTTCAAACATTTCTGCACCTATAAACAAAGATACAGTTATCATGGTGCCAGACACTGTGCCCCTAAATATAATAGTGCCATACACTGCACCTCTAATTATAATAGCACCATACACTGTGTTGCACACACACACACACACACACACACACACCGTGCCCCCTGTAGATAGTACCTGCCATAGAGCCCCCTGTGGATAATGCCCTACATAGATCCCCCTGTAGATAGTAACCCCATAGAGCCCCTGTAGATAGTGCCCTGTAGATAGTGTCCCACATATAGCCACCCTTGTAGATAGTGCCCACATATAGCCACTCCTGTAGATAGTGTCCCACATATAGCCACCCCTGTAGATAGTGCCCACATATATCCACCCCTGTAGATAGTGCTCCAAATATAGCACCCTCTGATAATAGTGCCCCACATGTAGCCCCCCTGTAGATAGTGCACCACATATAGCCCCCTGTAGAGTGTGCTCCACATATAGCCCACCCCTGCATATAGTGTCCAACATATAGCCCATCCCTGTAGATAGTATCCTACATATATCTCTCCCCATAAATAGTGCTCCACATATAACCCCCCCTGTATATAGTGCCTCACATATAGCTCCCCCTATAGTGCTCCATATATAGCCTACCCCAGTATATAGCCCCCCTGTAGATATAGCCCACCCCCGTATACAGTGTCAAACATATAGCCCACCCCTGAAGATAGTGCACTGGAAATATCTCCCCCTATAATCAGTGCTCCACTAAAGCCCACCTCTGTATATAGCCCCCCTTGTAGATGGAGTCAACCTCTGTATATAGCCCCCCCCCCGTAGATAGAGCCGACCTCTGTAAATAGGGCCCCCCCCCCTGTATATATCCCCCACTGTAGATAGAGCCCCCTGTAGATAATATCACTCACATTTTTATTAGGATAAAAAACAAAACTTTACATACTCAACTTAATCCCGTTTCCGTGCCATCCGGTGGCAATGCAGACCTGCACTCTTCAGAGCAGATCTGCTGGGGTTAAACGACGCAATCAGCGCGATGATGTCCTCACGCCGCTTGCGTCGTTGAAAGGAGCTAATTGGCAGGGCATTATGAGTTGCCCTGTCAATCAGCGGCTTTCAACGACGCAAGCGGCGCAAAGAAGTAATCGCGCCACTTCAGTCGTTGAAAGACGGTGAATGGCTGGGCACGGAACGTACCCGGCCATTTATCGCCTACAGTGCAGGAGGGGGTGGTGGATTCAGTGCCGCCGCCGTCATGGACTGTGCGATCCTGGCATCCCCGCCCCTACCTTCCCTCTTAGATGCGCCCCGGCCCCACCCTAGCTACGCCCCTGCTGATACCCCTTGCTGTGTCAGTGTCTGTACAGAGAAGGCTCTGTTGTGATTCTATATGGGATATGTAGGGTTTACACTGGGCAGTGGATGTAAAAAAATCTACATCTCCAAGCATGCAGTGCTTTTTAGGAAGTCAACTAAATTGTTAAGTCCAGCAGCCCAGCATCGTACTGACCGTTAGTCAAAGCCAGCAGAATTATGAATGCAGCTCTGGATATAACTAAAAAAAAAGATATAATACAAAAAAAAAAAGAATAATAGATCAACACCTACACAGTGTAAGGCTGGATTCACACGAGCATATTACGTCCGTAATGGACGGAACGTAATTCGGCCGCAAGTCCCGGACAGAACACAGTGCAGGGAGCCGGGCTCCTAGCATCATAGTTATGTACGACGCTAGGAGTCCCTGCCTCTCCGTGGAACTACTGTCCCGGACTGAAAACATGATTACAATACGGGACAGTTGTCCTGCAGCGAGGCAGGGACTCCAAGCATCGTACATAAGTATGATGCTAGGAGTCCGGCTCCCTGCAGTGTGTTTGGTCCGGGACTTGCGGCCGAATTACGTTCCGTCCATTACGGACGTAATATGCTCGTGTAAATCCAGCCTAACTGCCATGTGAACCCACATTGAGTTGCTCTCTGGTAGCAGAAAACCAGCAGAATTCTGAATGCAGCTCTACTTGTAACTAGAGCATAAGACGTAAATTATCATTTTTTTTTAGATTTAAACTGTGAAACATTGTGTGAGAACAACTCTAAGCAACTCGGAAGGTTTGTAAAACCACAGACAATATATTATGTTATATTTTAGCTGCTCTTTAAATCCTTCTATATGTTGTATAAATTATGAACATGATTCATCACGCCACTGACTTACTGTTACTTGCTATTTTTAGAGAAATGGAGAGTCGTCGAAAGCGCTTCTCACTGATTGTACATCTGACAGGCGATTGTGCAAATATACTAATTGATAAACATTAATTAAGTTGCCTAATGAGCTAATTAAATCGTGCAGGGCCATAAAGTAAAATACAGATGTATGTAAAGCTTGTAGTAAAAGTGCCTCGAGTCATTATGGGAAATATATGATAATCATTATATTCCTCTCACAAAATATACTTGCAAATGGTGATAAATGTGTTCATGGGTAATAATGCAGTGATGTCACAGTACAAAGATAATGAACACAGTGATGTCACAGTACGGGTATAATAAATATATTGATGTCACAGTACAACGATCATGCACACAGAAATGTCACAGATAATAAACATACTGTAGTAATGTCACAGTACAGGGATAAATAAAGCAATGTCATAGTACAGCTATAATAAACAGTGATGTCACAGGACAGGGATAATGCACACAGTGATGTCACAGTAGGGAGATAATAAACACAGTTATAACAGTACAATAATAACACAGTACAGGGATCATACATAAAGCTATTTAATAGTACAGCTATAATAAACACGGTAATGTCAGAGTACAGGGATAATACACAGTGATGACACAGGACAGGGATAATGCACATAGTGATGTCACAAAACAAGGATAATACAGTGATGTCACAGCACAGAGAAAACAAACAAAGCAATGTCATACTACAAGGATGATAAACGCAGTGATGTCACAGTACAGGAATAATAAACATAATGATGTCACAGCACAGGGATAATACACAGTGATGTCACAGGAGAGGGATAATACACAGTGATGTCACAGGAGAGGGATAATACACAGTGATGTCACAGGAGAGGGATAATACACAGTAATGTCACAGGAGAGGGATAATGCACACAGTGATGCCACAGTAGAGAGATAATAAACACAGTTATAACAGTACTGTCCAAATACAGAAATAATAAACAGTGATAGTAAACACAGTGATGTCACAGTAGAGGGATAATAAACAGTGATGTCACAGTACAGAGATAATAAACAGTGATGTCACAGTAGAGGGATAATAAACAGTGATGTCACAGTACAGAGATAATAAACAGTGATGTCACAGTACAGGGATAAACAGTGATCTCACAGTAGAGAGATAATAAACACAGTTATAACAGTACAGTCCAAATACAGAAATAATAAACAGTGATGTCACAATCCAGGGATTATAAACAGTGATGTCACAGTTCAGGGATTATAAACAGTGATGTCACAGTAGAGGGATAATAAACAGTGATGTCACAGTACAGAGATAATAAACAGTGATGTCACAGTACAGAGATAATAAACAGTGATGTCACAGTACAGAGATAATAAACAGTGATGTCACAGTACAGGGATTATAAACAGTGATGTCACAGTGCTAGGATAAAAAACACAGTTAAGTCACAGTACAGGGATATTGCACACAGTGATGTCACAGTGAAGGAATAATGCACATTGGGATGCACCAGATATCACAATATTGTAATGTTGTCATTTATTTTGTCTCCAATCAATTTACATTCTATTTTCATGCTTCCCTGCCATCATGGGCGGACTCATAATTCTGGCAATTGAGGACAACGAAATCGCCACAGCCAAACTGCGCGATATATCTTTATGGGGCCTGAACTCCAAAGTCCCTGCTTACTACCATAGAGTTAAAGATTCTGCCTCATCACAGACAACCCATTCAATCTGATTCCTGAATTTCAGTAGGTCTCCGGGTCCTCAGAAAAAAAACTGATTTTGCTGGGAGAAGAATCAGCCGGACCTAAATTTGGACTGCAAGGGAATGTAGTTTTACATGGCGGCCATTCAAAAGAATGAATCTACCAGTAGGGAGCTGCTGCTTATTAGTCTGTGACTCGTAGAGACGGGTGCGCAGCAAAAACATCTTTAGGGCATAAGAACAGGAGTTGTACTGAAAGGACAACCCCTTTAAATGAAAGAATTCTGTCTGCCTGCAGCTGCCACTAGGGGGAGCTGGCTGTATACTGCTCCCACTGAGTTAAAAGGCGTAAATGATTGCTTGTGGTCGCAGATGATTCTCAGTCCACCTCTGACATCCATCATCCATAGTCAAAACTAACTGCATCTTACCTCTAGGTGGAGGTGTGGGCCCCCTTACTTGCAGGACCCCCTGGAAGCTGTTATTCCTGCTACCCCGGTAGTTACCATGTCTATGCCCTTGCTTTCATATTTTCACATTGTCAGGTCATTTACAAACATTGCGGTCGTTACAGTATTTGGCCAATCCCAAAAATATCCTTTTTTTCCAAAACATTTATCCATAACAGATGTTTCCGTCAATCAGGTTTACATTTCTCCTTCATGAATCTTCTTCTTTCCTAAACACGACGCGGGGATGTCACCGGATTTATTCTGCTAATGATTCTAAACTTTCTTTTTCTGTGTGAGTTGGATATTTTTAGATGCTGTAAACATTCCCACCCTAAGTTACATCTAACCCTCCATCAGATGTCCCATGGGGGTAACTTTTATGGTCAAATTCCCCCCTTACCAGTGGCCAAAAGTTCTAGACACTGCTGGTGGCTTTTGCTCCTCACGCATTTCTAACCATACATGAATCCATTTCCTCCTCATCTGATCGGTGTTCTTATATTTAATATTCGACATCTTATATTCTGATGCGTATTTCACTTGTTAGAGCGCTTTGTTCTCAAGAGCAGCTCTTCCTGTTATACGCTAGGACAGGAAGTCATTGTCAGCCATTTTGGAAGCTATGGAGAGCTATCTTTGTCACCGGGTCACCTTTGTATATCAATCTTGTGTATGTTACTTCCATGGCCTTCAAGGAGATGATGTGGGGGAAAGGAAGGAGTATATGTTATAACTTTATTTTGCCCGATTCAGGGGAAGGTAAATAAATCCCATAAGTAGAGATGAGCGAATCTCCCGAAGTTGATTTCGGGGGAGTTTCGATTCGGTTCGAATACATTTGCTGCAGATCACAAGTCCCCCGATTGTCCGGAAAATTTGTTTTTGACTTTCTGATGTCTTTTAGGACTGTATCTATGTCTTTCAAGCTCTTTGATGCCCAGATAGCATTATTAATGTCATCCACCTATAACCCGTATGATTGCTTGTGCTAGAGGGTGGGATAAGTGCGTTTTGGGAAGACTGCCTGCAAGGCATTATGTGGAGCCCGTCCGAGGTCATGTGATCCTTTCCCTAATATGTAAAATGGTGTGCCAAGAACCCTAGAAGTTTTTCACTGCCAATTCCAAAATTTGGCCCAATTTTATTCCGCAGCGTGTCAATTGTATTTGCGTAAACGCTGCTTATTTGTTGCATGTTTTCCCCATTTAATTCAATGGGGAGGTAAATCCTGCAACAAATAGACGTTTTTGCGTTGGGTTCGCAGCGATTACGTCGTAAAAACGAAATGTTTAAATGCTCTTGTTTGTACCTTTTCCAACTCCTGGGCATCCTTTCTATGAACCAGTGCCCAGAACTGAGCTGCATATTCCAGACAGAGGCGCACTAATGCTTTGTAATTCGATAATATTATATCTCTGTCCTGCGAGTTCTTCCCTTTTCATATATTACAGTATTCTGCTGGCTTTAGTTGCAGCTGATTGACATTGTGCTGTTATTTAATCTATAATCTACAAGTACACCCAGATCATACAGGTGATTTTCCCATTTTTGCCCGCCCGAAGACATACCGTATGGTGCATGCAGATCATTAGTATTCAGATGCAGAACTTGGACACGACTGGTTCTCAGTGTGTTCAAGTCGGCTTGTAATGTATGACCATAAATTGTCTAAATATTCAGATGCAGGACAAAAATTATGGAGTTCTGCCCACAATTATTTTCTGATCATACGGATATTGACATTGATTTTTATAAATGGGCATCAAAAATTATTTGCTGGTAACACACCACCATACCGCCGCACTACGAAGCGACAAAACTGATGCCAAGGAGGAATCATCACTGCTGTGAAAATCACCACGGCTTACAGCCATTGGACATTAAAGCCATGTGACATGACATAACTTTGGACACGACATCACTATAGCCTAGTTGTTGTGTCAGATAATTAGGCCCTGGTGAGAGATTTTTTAAACTGAGTTTATCACTTTATTTTTTCCAAATTTTTTTGTGGGTGTCTGAAGCCGCCACTAGGGGGAGTTCTTTGCGTACAAATTTGCGTACAAATTTATACAACTTCCAATAACACCTATAAATCTGTATACAAAAAACTCACCCTAGCGACAGCTATAGGCGGCCAGAATGTTATCATTTTACAAAAAGTTTAAGAAAATCAGCGCTCACACCCCTAAAAAGATGTGGTCCCTTAAGCTCTGGGTCTTTGTGTTGCGCCCGAATAGTCAGTCCGCTCCTGCTTAGGACTATTGATTAGTGTCTATAGCCCCTGCAGCTAAGGCAAGAGCAAGAACAGAGTTTATTCCGGGTCGGTGTTTTTCATACTTCCCAATAGTCCCATTTTTCTGGAATTGTCCTGCAAAACGAATCTCAAAAGGGGGGGGGGGGGGCGTATATAAGATATGTCTGGTATCTGGGTTGAGCATCAATACTGGGGGACTTCTTAGCCTTGCAGGCAGTCGCCCATCTCGCAGACGCACGATGTTCTTTCACAATATTTTTTTTTAGCCTTCATTTACAATCAACACATTTTCACATTTCTGAAGTGCGATTGTTTCTTTCTCCTCGGGAAGTTTGTAGACGTGGTCCCTGCCAGTCCCTGAGGTTCACACAGCGGCCTTCAGACAGAACTTATCTTCACCTCTCAGGATGTACTTGCTGAGAACGTTCATTTTTCCAAAAAAGCGAGTCTACCTTTACTGTAGGCAGCGGGCACGCTGGGTGATGAGGAGCACGGGGGTGCTTGATGCGGAAGGTTACAGATTGGAGTGTGCAGAGCTGATAGTCTCACCCAAAAAATCACATAAGTGCCACTACAATGCTGTGTGTATGGGAAGACACAAGAATAACATTGTGCTGATAGATGGATGGATGGATGGATAGATAGATAGATATGAGATAGATAGATATGAGATAGATAGATATGAGATAGATAGATAGATAGATAGATAGATAGATAGATAGATAGATAGATAGATAGATATTAGATAGATAGATAGATAGATAGATAGATAGATAGATAGATAGATAGATAGATAGATAGATAGATAGATATGAGATAGATAGATATGAGATAGATAGATATGAGATAGATAGATAGATATGAGATAGATAGATAGATATGAGATAGATAGATAGATAGATAGATAGATAGATAGATAGATAGATAGATAGATAGATAGATATTAGATAGATAGATAGATAGATAGATAGATATTAGATAGATAATAGATAGATAGATAGATAGATAGATATTAGATAGATAGATAGATATGAGATAGATAGATAGATAGATAGATAGATAGATAGATAGATAGATAGATAGATAGATAGATATGAGAGAGATAGATAGATAGATATTAGATAGATAGATATTAGATAGATAGATATTAGATAGATAGATAGATAGATAGATAGATAGATAGATAGATAGATAGATAGATAGATAGATATTAGATAGATAGATATTAGATAGATAGATAGATATTAGATAGATAGAAAAACCATCTATCTATCTATCTATCCATCTATATCTATCTATATCTAGAGTCCCGGAGCCGATCAGAGAGAAGTGGATAATAGAAACACCTTATCTCTTGTCTGAACTTACTGCTGGAGAGCATGGATACTTCAGGGTTAATTCATATGACTAAAAAAATGGAGACAAGCGAATCGATTCTACACAAATAATGGTTTGTTACGAATTTTCTAAAAGTTTAGAATTTTCCTTCCGCACAAAACAAATCACTCAAAATGGCGGCCGCTATTATATAGATCAGAAGATAACCGAGATGAAGGATGACATGACCTCAGGTGGTGGCCCGGCCGGTTTCCCCATAATATTAATAATAATAAAAAACAGCCCAACCAGGAAATGCTGCTGCTTTTTGGGGATACGGATAGGAGAGAGAGGACGTCAGACAGAGAGTAAAGGCACTTCTACACGCCCGATGTGGGCTGCGTAAACCAGCGCCGATCAATGAGACAGCTCATTGATCGGCGCTCGTTTGCTCCTTTCAGAGGGTGCTAGTATGGGGACGAGGGCTCATTACTCTGATCACTCGTCCCCATACATTATTATCATGTCGGCAGCGCGTCTCCCTATTTACACACCAAGATGTGCTGCCGATAACGATAATATTTAAGGTATTTAAAACGATACGATCAGCAGATGAACGAGTCAGGGCAATTATTGGGAACGAGCGTTAAGTGAACGCTCATTTGCCCGATAAGTGGCCGGTGTAAAATTACCTTTAGGCCTCATTTACACGAACGTGATATACGTCCGTGCGACTCACGTGCTTTTCACGCGGGTCGCACGGACCTATACAAGTCTATGGGGGCATGCAGACAGTCCGTGAGTTTTCCTCAGCGTGAGTGCGCTGAAAAAAACTCACGACATGTTCTAAAATTCTGCGTTTTTCGCGCATCACACACCCATTGAAGTCAATGGGTGCGTGAAAACCACGAAGGTCGCACGGAAGCACTTCCGTGCGAACTGCGTGATTCGCGCAAGAGCTGTCAAACTGAATGTAAACAGAAAAGCACCATGTGCTTTTCTGTTTACAAACATCCAAACGGAGTGTCTTAGAGATCAGCGAACCGAACTTCACCGGGTTCGGCCGAACTCGTTTTGACCGAACCCGGCAGGAGACATTCACTGTCCAGGGTGCTGAAAGAGTTAAACTGGTTCAGCACCCTGGACAGTGACTTCCGATCCCAATATACGTGAACGTGTAAAAAAAAAAAAAAGTTCTGACTTACCGATAACTCCCGGCTTCTTCCTCCAGTCTGACCTCCCGGGATGACAATTCAGTCCAAGTGACAGCTCCAGCCAATCACAGGCCAAGCACAGGCTGCAGCGGTCACATGGACTGCCGCGTCATCCAGGGAGGTGGGGCCAGATGTCAAGAGAGGCGCGTCACCAAGGACGCGTCACCAAGGACGCGTCACCAAGGCAACGGCCGGGAAGTACGAACCTCTTTTTTTTTAAACAGGTTACTCGATATGGTGATCGGAATGCACTGTTGAGGGTGCTGAAAGAGTTACTGCCGATCAGTTAACTCTTTCAGCACCATGGACAGTGACTGACGTCGACTAGCCTCATCTCTATGATGGCGGCTGCGCGAAAATCATGCAGCCGCGCATCATACACGGATGACACACGGAGCTGTCAAGTGCCTTTTGCGCACGCAAAACGCTGCGTTTTTTGCGCGCGCAAAACGCACACGCTCGTGTAAATGAGGCCTTATAGTAGTTATATTCTTGTATATAGGGGGCAGTATTATAGTAGTTATATTCTTGTACATAGGGGGCAGTATTATAGTAGTTATATTCTTGTATATAGGGGCAGTATTATAGTAGTTATATTCTTGTATATAGGGGGCAGTATTATAGTAGTTATATTCTTGTATATAGGGGCAGTATTATAGTAGTTATATTCTTGTATATAGGAGAAGTATTATAGTAGTTATATTCTTGTATATAGGGGGCAGTATTATAGTAGTTATATTCTTGTATATAGGGGGCAGTATTATAGTAGTTATATTCTTGTATATAGGGGCAGTATTATAGTAGTTATATTCTTGTATACAGGAGGCAGTATTATAGTAGTTATATTCTTGTATATAGGGGCAGTATTATAGTAGTTATATTCTTGTACATAGGAGCAATATTATAGTAGTTATATTCTTGTATATGGGGGCAGTATTATAGTAGTTATATTCTTGTATATAGGGTCAGTATTATAGCAGTTATATTCTTGTATATAGGGGCAGTATTATAGTAGTTATATTCTTGTATATAGGGGCAGTATTATAGTAGTTATATTCTTGTATATAGGGGCAGTATTATAGTAGTTATATTCTTGTACATAGGAGGCAGTATTATAGTAGTTATATTCTTGTATATAGGAGCAGTATTATAGTAGTTATATTCTTGTATATAGGGGCAGTATTATAGTAGTTATATTCTTGTATATAGAGGCAGTAATATAGTAGTTATATTCTTGTATATAGGAGTCAGTATTATAGTAGTTATATTCTTGTATATAGGGGGCAGTATTATAGTAGTTATATTCTTGTATATAGGAGCAGTATTATAGTAGTTATATTCTAGTATATAGGGGCAGTATTATAGTAGTTATAGTCTTGTATATAGGGGGCAGTATTATAGTAGTTATATTCTTGTATATAGGAGCAGTATTATAGTAGTTATATTCTTGTATATAGGAGGCAGTATTATAGTAGTTATATTCTTGTATATAGGGGCAGTATTATAGTAGTTATATTCTTGTATATAGGAGCAGTATTATAGTAGTTATATTCTTGTATATAGGTGGCAGTATTATAGTAGTTATATTCTTGTATATAGGGGGCAGTATTATAGTAGTTATATTCTTGTACATAGGAGCAGTATTATAGTAGTTATATTCTTGTATGTAGGGGGCAGTATTATAGTAGTTATATTCTTGTATATAGGGGGCAGTATTATAGTAGTTATATTCTTGTATATATTAGCAGTATTTTAGTAGTTATATTCTTGTATATAGGAGGCAGTATTATAGTAGTTATATTCTTGTATATAGGGGCAGTATTATAGTAGTTATATTCTTGTATATAGGAGCAGTATTATAGTAGTTATATTCTTGTATATAGGTGGCAGTATTATAGTAGTTATATTCTTGTATATAGGGGGCAGTATTATAGTAGTTATATTCTTGTATGTAGGGGGCAGTATTATAGTAGTTATATTCTTGTATATAGGGGGCAGTATTATAGTAGTTATATTCTTGTATATATTAGCAGTATTTTAGTAGTTATATTCTTGTATATAAGAGGCAGTATTATAGTAGTTATATTCTTGTATATAGGGGCAGTATTATAGTAGTTATATTCTTGTCCATAGGAGAGGATAGACGTGTGCTTGTGAGCTCCCTGTTAGGACTATGCATGGCTTCTGACCCAGGTGGAGGGGAGGGGTCCTGGGCTGATGATCCTGGGAAAGCCCAGAGTCTGGAGTTTGACCTGCAGCATGGAGATGGTGGAGGTGAAGATCTGGAAATGGTGGCTGGTGAGTCAACTGAATCTCATGATGTTGGTGAATTGTGCACAAAAATGACAAAGAAAAATATCTTTAAAATGGAAATGCAAGTTCGCAAATTGAGAACTGAAATTAACCAAGAGACTGATCCAAAGGCAAAGCTGATGAAATGTGAGTGTCTTGATGTTTGTACACGTGAGCTGGTGATATTGAAGGAGAGATTGCAGAAAGACTCATGCACAGTGCCCAAAATAAAGAACCGGGCAATGGAGAATAAAAGGGAGACTAGAGCCCAAACTGTGAAGAGAAAAAATATCATTGCAAAAAAAGACACTGACTATAAGACTGTGTATAATATTGTGGAGCAGGGAAACCCTGGAAGATATGAGTGTGCAGTGGCTGGAGGATCACATCTCTCATCATGTGTGGGGTCTGTGCAATCAGTGAACAAAAATGCTGCTAAAGCTGCAGAGAAATGTGTGCCAGCTGACGAGGGGTTAACTGCAGTAGACTCTATGTGCAGTACTGATGAAGTAAATGCGAGTGGCACTCCTGGGAGTGAGCAAGAAAGTGCCTCATGTCCTGACATTATAAGTGAGACCTCGCTCACCGCGGTGATTGACAGTCTGATATCTGATGAACCAGCGGCACAGGCTGAGGCGGACATTGCAGACCCTGTGCTGGAGGTTCAGCCGTCCGCAGTGTCAGTGAATGGAGTGCAGGTTACACAGCGATCAGGAGCAGACACAGGAGGATCTGCAGTACAATCAGCTGAGGAGAGGTCCAGTCCTGACCCACCTGCTGACAGACCTCAGTACAGGAGACTGTTCTCCAGCGTCACAAGACCGACTAACCCCACACCTCAGAGGAGGAACGCGGTCAGAATCAGGTACTCAGGACCAGAGGAAAACATCCCTTCCAGACTCTACATTGGGAAAGTTTTGTTGAAGGAGTTTATGAAGTTTAAAGCTTCTGAGGTGTTCGCTCTGATCCACGTTCCCTCCAGCAGGAATTATGACATCAGTTTCAAGCTGCAATATAGTCTAGACTTGTTCTGGAGTATTTATAACGATACAAAGGAGCACGCGATGTGGGAGCATCTACATGTCATCCAGCTGACTAAACCCCAGGTAGTCACCGCCACCGTCCTGTTCCAGTCTGAGGTGGTGGCTCTGGCAGATTTGCAGCACTGGTTGAGCAGATATTGTGAGGTGAAGAGACTGCCAACAAAGATCTATGATGAGGAGGAGATCTGGAATGGAGGATATTCTGTCAAGATCCAGCTGGTTCAGGAGAATGGAGTGACCAGACATCTGCCGCACTCCTTCTACCTGGGCTCGGAGAGAGGCATATGTTACTACCCTGGTCAACCGCGACGGTGCCATAGATGTGGGGGCAGACACCTGGCGTTCAACTGTTCCCGTATTAAGTGCTCACTATGTGGTCAGTTTGGGCATGTGAAGGACGAGTGTACAGGACCTGTCATCTGTAACCTGTGCTTAGGACCTGGACATACATTCCGGGAGTGTCCACATGCAGAACATAATAAAGAGGAGACCTTTAAAGAAGCCATGGAGGAAGAGCAGGAGGATGTCTCCATATGTGTAGATACAACCCCAGAACCTGGAAGCCCCAGCGATGATGTAAGCCGAAGTACCAGAGACCCTGCTCCAGGGACGAATGTCCCATCTGTGGATGCTGCAGAAGTGTCACCAGCCACTGAAAATAGAGGTCATGCTAAAAGTAAAATATCCAGTCACTCTGTCACCAAAACATCTAAAAATCTGCCCAACACCATTAAGGAACCAGCTGATCCAGCTGCAGCGACCAGTAAGGAACCAGCTGATCCAGCTGCAGCGACCAGTAAAAAACCAGCTGATCTAGTCGCAGCGACCAGTAAAGAACCAGCTGATCCAGCCGCAGCGACTAGTATGGATGAGGAGGGATTTCAGACGGTTAAAAGGAGAAGTAAAACAGATGATTCTTCGAGGAAAAAAATCACTGCTGCAAAGAAATCACCGGAGTCTCCAGTGCTGGCGATAACTGGGGGACGTTACTGTGCGCTGGGAGAAGATGACCAGGAAGAAGAAGCAGAGATGGAGCAAGTCTCCTCACGCAACCCAGACGACGAACCTCAGGATGAAGACTCTGACCCCCCAATGTCCACCAAAAGATGGGGTGTAACGGGACATAGCAGTGGAAGAAGGAAAAAAAGTAGGAAAGATCTGTAACCAGGATGATGCTGAAAATCACCTCCATCAATGTGAACAGTGTGAAGAATAGGAGCAGGCGGCAGGCGATATTCCAGCGTCTGTCTGACGACAAATCTGACATCATCTTTATACAAGAGACTTATCTGAAGAGCAATGCTCAGGTGTACGCAGCCAAGAGAGACTGGAGACACGGACCATCATTCTGGTCCTTTGGACTGGAACGAAATGATGGCGTAGGAATTCTATTTAATAATATGGATGTACAAGTGGAGAAAGTCCTGGAGCTCTGCTCCGGCCGCTGCCTGATGCTGGACTTTACCCTGGACACTGTACATTATAGAGTCATTAATATCTATGCCCAGCAAACCAGGAAAGAGAGGAGGGAATTATTCCAAAATATTAAGCCCTATTGTTTTACTTCTAAGGTCTTTATTTTGAGTGGTGACTTCAATAGTGTCTCCAGTAATGTGGATCGTTCCAGTAGTCACAAAAGATTGAGATATGATGAAAATTTTCTCAATAGTCTAGTCCAGCAGGCTCATTTAGTGGACCCCTATGGTCTACATTGTAGTCGTAAAGCCTACACTTATCATAAGGGAGGTCATGCAAGCAGAATAGACCGTGTGTACATTAAGAAAGAATTGAAGTGTTCTCAGTATAGGATAAGTCCTATAGAGTTCTCCGACCATTGTATGGTGAGTATAACGCTGGATCTGGACGATGCTGTGGTCTATGGTAAGGGCTACTGGAAGGTAAATAGCTCTGCGCTCCAGGATCCACAGTTTAAAGAGTCCTTTATCACATTTTATAACGACCGGAGAACTACCCAGTGTATGTGCGATGATACAGCGGAGTGGTGGGAGGACATGAAAAGAGACATCAAGCAGTTTATTATAAGAGCTGCAAAGAGACGGAGTAATATGGAGTATATGAGGTATTCTGCCCTGAGACTGCTACTGAGCCGTCTATATAGTAAGATGAATAGTGGAGAGCAGGTAGACGGAGAGAGCGTCCGCCAGATAAAGCAGAAGATGAGACAGCTGCAGTATGATCGCCTCAAGTCCCTGAAGGCAGAAGGCCAGTTTGATAGTTGGGGGGTTCATACCCCAGATCCCTTTATTGCCTGTAAGAACCGGGTTAGTAAGAAACGTCTGGTGAGTCTATTAGATGAGAACGGGATGGAGCAATCAGAACAGAAAAAACTTCATAAAATCATTGGAAATTATTATGGAAAACTGTTTGAAGGGAGTCAGATTAGAGATGGCGACATAAAGGCCTATCTGAAGAGTGTGACCCTGCCAAAATTAGATCCAGCGCAGGCAGATGGCATGGCTGACCCTATATCTGAGGAGGAGGTAAAGAGGAGCATCGACTCCTTAAAAACCAAGAAGAGTCCTGGTCTGGACGGCCTGACCAGCGAGTTTTATAAGGAGTTCAGGGATTTATTGGCCCCTGACCTGGTGCAGGTATATAATGATTGCCTCTCTGCTGGGAAACTTTTACAATCGCAGTATAAATCTGTTCTAGTTCTCCTAGCAAAGAAGGGAAATCAGAAAGATTTAAAAAATTGGCGTCCATTGTCCCTGCTGAACACGGATTATAAAATCCTGGCCAAGATCTTGTATTACAGGCTGAGTGAGGTGGCGGATGATCTCATCATCCCTAATCAGACGTGTGGTGTGAAAGGCCGGACTATAGAGGACTCCTTGCTGCTGATGAGAGAATCCATGACTTATATTAAGCAGCATGAGGTGGGGACATATATAGTAGGCTTAGACCAGAGTAAGGCCTTTGATAGAGTCCATCATGACTACCTGTATCAGGTGTTGTTGGAGTACGGCCTTCCTGCGCAGTTTGTACAATGGCTGCAGGTTCTGTATAAGGAGGCAGTTAGCCGGCCTCTGATTAATGGTCACTTGGCAGACGCCTTCAGTATAAAGTCGGGTGTGCGGCAAGGCTGCCCTCTCAGCCCATTATTATATGTGTTTAGTCTGGATCCATTTTTAAGGAAATTGCAGGACAATAAAAAGTTTATGGGGTTGAAATGTCATTTGCAGAATAAAGTAGAGGAGATAAAGTTCTGCGCCTATGCGGATGACGTGACGGTCATGTTGTCTTCTGCTGGTGACTGTGCAGCTCTACAGCAAGAGATAGCCAGGTTTTCCCAGGTGTCTAATTCTGCTGTGAATATGGAGAAGAGCGAGGCCTTGTGGTTGGGAAGTGACAGCGATGTCTTCTCGGTGCCCTTCAGAACAGTTCAGGAGAAGATAAAGATTTTGGGGGTTGTGTTTGGAGCTGTGGATGAAGGGAAGGTGAACTGGGAGGAGAAGTTAGCGCTGTGTGAGCAGAAGGTGCTGAGCTGGAGGCACTGGCGGCTGACGTATCAGGAGAAGGTCCGCCTGTTGAAGAGCTTCCTCCTCCCGCTCTTCCTATATATCAGTGTGGTGTTTCCAGTACCGGATACTTTACTTCCCAGACTGACAAACGTTTTCTTCCGCTTCTTGTGGGGTAACAGGGTCAATGTAGTCAGGAGGAACATTGTCTATCTCCCTCATAAGGAAGGTGGTCTCTCCATGCCCTGCCCGGAGCTCTTCTTTAGTCTTATGTTTCTGATGAAGAATTTTTTATTTTGTAAGAATGCTGAGGTGAAGCCATGGGGCAGTTTGTTTAAAAGTCAGATCCAGCAGTTTGTGTCTGTGTGGTCAATAGGTGACCCCATAAAGAGGATCTCAGGGCGCATTAAGAATAACGTGTCTTGGTATGGAGTCAATATAATCAGGAAGATCATTAAATGGAAGATCTTATATGATGATGTCAAGTTACTCCATAGGAAGGAGTTGTACAAGAAGCTCCTTAGATGTCAGTTCACTGTCCATATACAATTGAGGGAAGCCCCGAGCCTTGATATAAGACAGGCTGCAAAAATCCTGGATGACTCTAGAGTTCCTCCGCACATGAGGGACGTGGCATGGTTAGGATTCCATGGCAAAATGTATGTTAGAGTCAACCTTAAGTGTAGATTCATGTTGGACAGATTCTGTCCTAGAGAAGAGTGTCCCCAGATACTAGAGACCATGGAACATCTACTGCTAGAGTGTCCTTTCAGTATACAATTATGGGAAGCTGTGTCCCTGTCCCTGCAGTTACCACATCTAGTGGGACAGCCATACTCTCAGCTACTGTATGGAGACTTCCAGCCTGAACTTAGTGTATATGATAGAAGTTCATTATATGTCATAAATGTGGTGACCCTGTATCATCTGTGGTGTGCGCGATGCAGCCTGGTCATCAATAAAGAAGAACTCTCCTGTAATACTGTCAGGCATAATATCTTGGAAAGTCTTAAGACTGTGTATAGGAAAGATATGGAAAATAATTTGAATTTATACTGGAGGAATATTAATATATCATGCTTTGTTTAATATTTGTGATGTTATTAAGAGACAAGTTTTGTTCTATATTTGTCATGACTGTCTTGTAAATACATTGTAATATTTTGTTGCAAGTTTTCAAATAAAAAAGATCATTATAGTAGTTATATTCTTGTATATAGGAGCAGTATTATAGTAGTTATATTCTTGTATATAGGTGGCAGTATTATAGTAGTTATATTCTTGTATATAGGGGGCAGTATTATAGTAGTTATATTCTTGTACATAGGAGCAGTATTATAGTAGTTATATTCTTGTATGTAGGGGGCAGTATTATAGTAGTTATATTCTTGTATATAGGGGGCAGTATTATAGTAGTTATATTCTTGTATATATTAGCAGTATTTTAGTAGTTATATTCTTGTATATAGGAGGCAGTATTATAGTAGTTATATTCTTGTATATAGGGGCAGTATTATAGTAGTTATATTCTTGTATATAGGAGCAGTATTATAGTAGTTATATTCTTGTATATAGGTGGCAGTATTATAGTAGTTATATTCTTGTATATAGGGTGCAGTATTATAGTAGTTATATTCTTGTATATAGGAGCAGTATTATAGTAGTTGTATTCTTGTATATAGGGGCAGTATTATAGTAGTTATATTCTTGTATATAGGAGCAGTATTATAGTAGTTATATTCTTGTATATAGGGGGCAGTATTATAGTAGTTATATTCTTGTATATAGGGGGCAGTATTATAGTAGTTATATTCTTGTATATAGGGGGCAGTATTATAGTAGTTATATTCTTGTATATAGGAGCAGTATTATAGCAGTTATATTCTTGTATATAGGAGCAGTATTATAGTAGTTATATTCCTTTATATAGGTGGCAGTATTATAGTAGTTATATTCTTGTATATAGGAGCAGTATTATAGTAGTTATATTCTTGTATATAGGAGCAGTATTATAGTAGTTATATTCTTGTATGTAGGGGGCAGTATTATAGTAGTTATATTCTTGTACATAGGAGCAGTATTATAGTAGTTATATTCTTGTATATAGGGGGCAGTATTATAGTAGTTCTATTCTTGTACATAGGGGGCAGTATTATAGTAGTTATATTCTTGTATATAGGAGGCAGTATTATAGTAGTTATATTCTTGTATATAGGAGCAGTATTATAGTAGTTATATTCTTGTATATAGGGGGCAGTATTATAGTAGTTATATTCTTGTATATAGGGGCAGTATTATAGTAGTTATATACCTGTATATTGGGATCAGTATTAGGGGTGACATTATGTAGAGTTGAAACTCTTATTTTGCTGAGGAGAATATGAAATCGTGTTTTA